>NC_047160.1:25315134-25615134 GCF_009819705.1 Hippoglossus hippoglossus
TTCATTTAATCGAAGCAACAAAATACGACAGACGAATAATATTGAATCCGTCACTTTTGTTTCCCGCTGATCAAATTACTGTGGAAATGAGCCCAAGCTAATTGATGAATTCCATAAATTTCAACAAATTATGTTCAACACATACTGAACGCCTCGCTAATGAAATCTCATTGGCTCGGATCAGGCTTCAGAAGTGACCGTCGGAGGAGTTTAAATGAAGGTGAAGTAATCTGATTGGCCGACCTGTCGCCGCTGAATTAAGGTCAGGTGAAGCGATGGATTTGGAGTTTCAAAATGAGTGTTGTGTGACGCGTTGTAATCGGGGGTCAGGGAAAGGTGTGTGAACATGTGTGTGAGTGTGCGTCCGCTGAGACTGACTTCAAACCTGATATCGTGCAAACTGCATCGACTGATGAACACTCGGAAACTGCTACTACTCCTGCAGCGTTACAGAATTAAGACCATCCTCTTCCTCACTACACACACACACACACACAAAGTATGTACCATCATTAACCCCCCCCTCCCCTGCTGACCTCTGACCTGACCCCTGCGATAAGGTTTACTCTGATTTTCCCCAATCCTGTTAAGAGCTTTACCAACGCTGCCTGGCTGAAAAGATAGATTACCAGCCAAGAGGAGGGATGGAGCGATGGTGGGACACGAGGAAAGATGGGATTTGAACAGATATGCATCATGGGAGGGAGGTGACCGACAGATCTGGAGCCAAGAAACTCAAATATCACGTCACAATAACATAAATTCCACTGTTCAGGATGGGAAAGGCCGCACTAGGATATAAGTTGAGAGTAGTTTGCAGGGGATGGTCAGTGTCATGCCTCAGACCGTTCACAACATGTGACGGGAGGACGGAGAGAAAGATGGTCGGGGGGGTAAGATGAGAAGCCAGACGCTGCACGGGTTGATGCATCTTCCTTGTTGCCTCCTAATGAGTTCCTCGGTGAGAGCGATTGTGGAGATTGTGACCTCGAGGCCTCGTGCAGGAACGAGCGCGTATGCTTTTTATTTGTGGCAGTGACATGTGTTAATGCGGCCAGAAGACGGAGCAGGAGAGGTCACATGGTGGTCTTCACTGCAGGAAATACAAAAGGAGGGGGATATTTGAGAAAACAGGGATGGATGGAGAAGAGGGTGGAAGGAGGAAGAGTAGAAACAACAACAGGACTGGAATAAAAAGGAAATAGATGTCGAGGTGAAGTAACCAGGAGGGAGGATGGAGCAAGTGATGGATGTGATGTTGAAATTAAAGCTTTATTTGAGTGTGTACTTCTGGACAGCTCACCCATCCAGTCTGTTCGCTGGGATCAGCATCCGCCTCTAATTGCTAATGAAGCTGTAGAGAATCATCAGATACGCTGATGTTACAGTGATGGATTCAGTCCTGAGGCTGCAGCACAAAACAACATCCCTTCAGGTTTATTTCAGGTTGGCTCCGTATCAGAGAGTTAGAACTAAATCAGGTTTGTTACAGCTCCACGTTATCATTACTATGATAATGTAATATACTAATAATAGGTGTGAGTTCCCAACATGGGGTCAGGGATCCTTCCGGGGGGTTAGAGGATGAATCTGAGGCGTTTTTTAAATGATCAGGGAAACAAAATAACACACATCATAGCTCTTAAAGAAAGATTTCCCTTTAAGTTTGGTGTTTCTACCGGACCAGACATGTTACCCGCCGTTACCTCCAAGTCAAATCCACACCAGCCGGGACCCATCAGCCTTGTTTGTGTCCCATCCACATGGAATACCTTTTGGCCCTTTGTACAGGCAGCACAGCCACTGAGAACGTACTCGCCACTTGCTATTTTAGTCCCGGTGTGATCCATTTTGATGCCCTTGCTAGTTCGCTGCTGGAAGTGACAGTTATTTGAGCGGAAGTGGTCAAAGGTGACGTCCTTGGATTTCCGCAGTAAAACAAATCCTTGTGGCCACCCAGGCTTCATATACGCTGATTTAGATACCGCACAGTCATTCTCTGAGCCCGTACCTGTACATTTATAGCATATATCATTTTAATTTATCCTCATAAACCTGCTCGTACAGTAAACTATGAAACACACACGGAACATTTATGAAAAGCAGGACGTACTGTGTTCGGTGTGAGAGTCTGTGGATGCATTATAAATAGGGAGGAAGATGCCCACACAGGGACTCTAATGGATTGATAGATGGGGTGCAGGGGTTTTGGTGCAGCTCAAGGCCAAGTGCTCTGAAATTAGATACTGAGACGGTCGGACACCTGAGACCGGGACATCGTAGCTGCTGAGGGTTAAAACCTGTTCAGCAGCAATTTAATCAACACGCGTCTCTCACAGGAAATTTGGAAAATGGTCACCGGTGCTTAAGGAGATTGCAAAGTCGTCACGTTGCGGGAACGATGACAAAAAGGACACGGGAGGAGATCGTGATGCTGCGACGTTTAAGAAGTGTGTTTTATTCTGGAAACCAGTTGAATATCTCCTCTGCCTCATCGGTGACTTTCTGTAACTGAGTTTTATCAAATTAACTTAAAGTGAGCCGATTCAATCCTCTTAAAGTCGGGGAGAGTGAGAGTGTCTCTGCATCTCAATCTCCCGGCTCCCTCTGTCCTCTTTCCATTCAATACCCACCGTTCCGTTCTCACACTGAATGAGCCGAGCTGGCAGCGCCTCCACGCCGTCTCAGCTGCCACCGCCGCTCTTATTTCTGAGCCCTGAATCGGCTTTCCCCCTCCGATCCCATTACGAGGCTACGCCGGCTACCTGCGGCGTCAGGACGGCAGCTCTCCGCTCCTTTTAGCCCACCGCTCCGTCTCGTCTTCAGGCCGCCGTCATCATCTGTCGCTTGTGATTTCCTCGGGGCGGCGGGTGTTTGGACTTCGATGTTGATGTCTGGCCAAGTTTGGCTCGAGTGAGACGCAGGTTTTACCCTTGATGCAGCTTCCTGATATCGATCATAATTTAAATTAAATTATATCATATTACATTTAATTAAATACTAGAAAAGTGGATGTTTCTTGTGATGCAAATAACACAATAACAAAGAAAGTTTCAATTGTCTTTAATATTTCAAAATTTGTACAAGTAGCGTTATTATTTCAAATATATTTAATTCAAAGTTGCTTAAATGTAAAATGAAAAGCATCAGACAATAATGAAACGTGCACTGAAGCAACTTTACAACCATACAAAGGTACATAGCACGAAAATTTAATTAAATCTGTCAATATGTAATTCAAATATTTAATATTATTAAAAGATATGTACTATAATGTCTGGTGATGATTCTCTATTTAATTTGCACTTATTTTAGCATCCGTCACCCCCCCCCCCCCCCCCCCCCCTCTCATCTCACTGAGCTGCTGAGTCGCCCTTCGCTCGCTCCTGATTGGCTGTGGCTTTATCCATCGGCCAGTGGAACAGTCCGATTTAGCCTTGACTGCTAATCTGACAACAATTAAGCGGGTGCTTAGCGATGAGGTGAGGATGGCGAGGAGTGGGTGTGGCTCAGGGATACAGAGGAGCCGCCACGTTGTGGATCTGCATCAATCTGGTAATGCACGTGCACGTGGCAGGAGGCTGACATGGTTCACCCGGCTCCTCGCTGCTTTTAGCAGAGAGAAAAATGACGAGACAAGCAAACGCAGCTCGCTCTCATGCAGCAGAACGACACGCTGCACTTTTAATCAGCCTGTTGAATCGAGCAAAGTCTGCGTGGCTTAATGTGAGTGTTTCCATCCCTCCGTCATTAGCCTCTTACATGCAGGGGACGGGCGAGGGCTCACCTGGGCTCGCGCTTCCAGATTTAGCCTCTGTGCCGCTGCCACTCTCCCCAGCCGGGGGAGGGAGGGATGGATCGAGCCAGATTAGGTTGCAGAGTGACAGAGGTTGGCTGGAGGTGAGATCAGTGTAACGGATCTCCCCGGAGGAAGGAAGAGCCGGAGACCGACTGGATTCTGTGCCATGAGTCGACAGAACGCGCCTCAGAACAACTTACAGCCACGCACTTGATTTTTAATTGGGTCTAATTGCTTTAATCAGGTGCAACACATTGCCAGTAACAAAGCAGCCGTGCAGCACCGACCTTGACTTCCATTTTTTGGGGTATTTTCTAACGAATCATTAGTGATATTTACGAGCGTCATTATGAAAGTAATGAGGACGTTATTGTCTCGACCTTTCCTCCTCCTTTTTCTGGATAAAATAACCAAACCAAACGGGAAACTTCCGTCTGGTTGACGAGGAAATTTTACAGCTTTTCATAAAAGTAATTTCATCCGTTTGAAGTCGGCTGCTTTGTCGAAAAAGCAAATCCAGGCAGATTTGCTGGAGGCAGATGAATCCTAATTTTGGCTGAGACACTTAAGTTTGGTTCAATCCAAAAGGTTAATGGTAAATGACTTGTTATAAAGTCCCTCACATGGCAGATCAGAGGCTAAACAAACTAACTTTTGGCAGAAAATCAACCGAAACCACATCTTTTTCTGCTGAAGCGTTGTTATTACCCGGCTCCGCTGCTGTTCGAGCCTCTGAGGCTTCACCTCTGAGAGTCGGGGCTGGATGTCGAGCAAGAAACAGGAGCGAGCAAGAAAGTGAAAGTGAGCGTCTGATTGAACTCAGAGTGTTTCTGAGTCGAGACTGGAAGCGGCATCAGCAGCACTCAATAACACTTGTTGTATTGACTGAAGGCCAGACATCATTTGCAGACTGTATGTGTGTGTGTGTGTGTGATGTGTGTGTGTCTGATTGTGTGTCTGCGCGCACAATAGAGATACGAAGGAAGCGAAACAGCACGTTTGTGTGTCTCAGACTAAGAGAGAGGAAGAGAGTCTTTGATAATGATGACGGTGTGTGTGTGTGTGTGTGTGTGTGTGTGTGTGTGTGTGTGTGTGTGTTATGAGAAAAGAACAAAGGAAACCAAGTGGCAATTTGCGTATTTGTCTGAAGTCGAGTATTTCCCCTACACACTCGTCACTAGTTCTCTTTGATCACTTCATGCGCTCACTCTGTCTGTCTGATAGTAATGAGGTCAAAGGTCAGGGGTCAAGATGATGCTCTTACAAGAGGAAGATGACATGAGAGTAAATTCTGCTCCTAAACTTTGTGTATTCTTGTCACAAATACTGGATTTGATTCAGCAGCAAAAGGTACTTAAAGTATTGAAGTAAAAGTACTTAAAGTATTGAAGTAGAAGTACTTAAAGTATTGAAGTAGAAGTACTGCGTCTGAATGAAGCATGGTGATGAATGACATCATTAGATGGAAGCAGCACGTGGCTGCTGCAGCTGCTGCAGGTGGAGCTGCTGCAGGTGGAGCTGCTGCAGTTTCATAAAGACTCGGGGAGGCCACCTGCATCCGAGGGGTCGTCAGATGATTAATACGAAGAGACACGAGGAAGAAAAAGTTCCCATACAAAACGTCTGTTTGCAGCTTTAGGGCCTTTTCTGTGATATTTGATTTCTGCTGCAGATATGAGATCGTTTTTAAGATTCACTGAAATGAAAACATGTGAGAGGTTTAGTGGGGAAAGTCGCCGTTTGGCTAAAAGTGTTTTAACTCAGACGTCTGAAGTGTGACACAGACTAGAAGGGAATTCAACCTGTGTCATCTTTTATAAAAGTACTAAGCAACTTAATAGGTATAGATACTGTGTCTTGTTTGTTTAATCACTAAAGACAAATGTGAAAGTGAAAACTTTACAGTGATATTGTACCAACAGGACTGAAGTGTACGACCTTGCAGCTGCACCTCGTGCGGTTGAGTCCTTACGCTCATCGTGTGTATTAGTGAGACCATTCTGACATTTAACTTCGTACACTGAGCGGAAACAGAACTCGTGAGCGTGGAAAGTTATTTAAGGTCGTCGTGATCATGTGAACCCTCGTAGGGTTTTGGTGTCAAGCTCAAAGGCACTGCGGCAGGGGAGAATGCCCTGCGGTCGTGTGTAATGACATCCCATCCCTTGGAATTACTGTACACAAAGATATACACAACTGCATGAGGATAAAATGACACACACACACACACACACACACACACACACACACACACAGCCCTGGAGGAGCCGGGATGGGAACAGTCAGTACAACACTTTTTTCGGCAGCGTCCCACTTCCTCTCCGGTTTTGGCCTCATTTGAGCTCATCGCATCACAAACACACAAAAAATACACACTAAACACACACTAAACACACACACACCCTCATTGACCCCATGACTGACTGACTGACTGATCGTCATTCAGCAAGTTTAGAGGAATTAAGTGAATTAAATTAAAAAGGAAATTGCACAGAAAGTTCCTTTTTAAACGCCACACACACACACACACACACACACACACACACACACACACACACACACACACAGTCTCACCACTGAGGCAGGTAATGAGAAACAGTAGCTGCCAATTTTCCTTATTGATTCATTCATTCATTAAAGTGCGTGAGACAAGGCCAGAAATCACTTTTATCTGTCATGTGACAACAACGCGGCACGAGGCCGAGGCCACGCATGTTCATAGCGTGTGCGTGTGCGTGTGTGTGTGGGGGGGGCTCCTCAAGTCAGTAGCAGCCTGTGGAAGAATTGGTCATGAGACTAGGATAAGAGCTAAATATAGACCCACAACCACACACACACAGACACACACTGACTCTCTGTGCTATAAGCTCAGTATCTGAATGAACCAGTCCGCCTATCAGAGAATCACGCTGCAGATTTGCATTCTGGGAACATTGTCTCCCTTTTCCTCTCTCCATTTATTCCTCCCGCCCTCGTTCATCTTTCATCGGCGCGGCGAGAAGCTCCTCAGGGATCCAGAGCGACGAGCTCCCTGCGTCTCTGTTCCTCCTCCTCGAGTCCCTCAGGATCAGAGCGAGCGTCACAAGCCTCTTTCATCACTTACAATCAAAACTGGGAAGACTTCATTTCCTCTTTGCTCTTTTTGTTTTTTCGTCTCCTCAGATGTTTTGTCCACTGCCTCTTGAGACACTTGCTTTTAACCCGTTTTTTCATATAATCAGCAGAAATCATGTGAGCAAGAGGAAATATAAGAGATGTGGTTACAGTTCTCATCCACGTCCGTCCAGACTCAGACTGTACAATATAAAGGATTTTAATAATACATCATTTTTGTCATAATTAAGTTATTGCTCAAAACGACTTTGACCAACTTCTACTCAGTTAATCCTTAATGTCAAGTGGACATTCGTGTCTGATGTGTTCGCTGCAGACGTTTCTTAGATATAACGTGAAGTCGTCCTTACGTCTGAAGACGCACAGAGAGAATATTAATATCATAACTGCTGTTAAAGACCAACTTCTTCTCACTAGCTGTCAATTCAAGTTGAGACCTATATAGATATATATAAATTCTCAAATAGTTATGATGTTTAATGTTTATTCTCTATTATATTTATATATTTTCATATTAATTTAGGTGCATTTAAAGCCTGTTTAGCACTTGGCTGTTTAGAATCTGCCATATAGATAAACTTTGAGTTGATTTGACGAACAACTCGAACACATAACGTCTCCATCTTCTCCATAAAAACACAGAAAATAGAGGAGAACATTCACAACGACAAGTTTGAGACGATACAATCCGGGGTTTTTGTAAATGAATAGACAACTGTGTTGATAATTGATTTTGTAAACTAATTTATCAAGACAAAATTGCCAAATGTTTCCTCTCCAGCGTGCGATACCATCGTGAGTTAAATACCTTTGTGTTTTGGACTTAAGCACCAAACGATTATTCAACAGGTTTAGATAATGACATAATCGTTAGCGAGCTCCTGAGGGTTGAGACGAGCTGCAGCTCTGAATCGGGTTCGGGGGGGGGGGACTGGCAGCAGCAGAGTGTTTGTGCCGCGCTGCTCCCGCTGCGGATGCATGTCAACTCCCTGAATGTAGAGCAGGTCGCTGCCGGTTAGAAGCCGTGTTGCTGCTCAGTCGAGCATTTCTGGAGAAATAAAGATTAAACAGCAGGAGATAATGATTCCCATTGATCTGCTTCCTCATTCAGCTTCTGTCCGCACCCTGGCGACTCTTCATCGACTCACTTTGTACCTCGATAATCAAACGGCACATAATTGGCTTTTTGTGGCCCTTATTAAATATGGAGGGGGGGGGTGGGGGCGCCGCGGCGGCTGGAGGGGGGTGTTTCTTTTTGTTTGCGGTAATTAAGCACATCCCTTCTGTGTCGTCTGCCGAGGAGAGAAACGAGATGGGAAGTTTAAATTGTGCAGCTTTCCATTCTCATTACCTGTCAACAAATTACTCACTGATTCACTGGAGACGCTCTCACGTCGTGACGGAGCGTCGGCTGTGTGCCCGGAGGAAGGAGGAGGCCACGGCGTATTTCTACACACAGATAAGATGCTCTGCACAATGTGGGTGAACACAAAGTGTGTAGCAATTAAACAAGTTGTTGATTAAAGCTCGTTATGATGAAAAGAAACATTCACACGTTCATTGAGCTAAATATCGCTTCTATCATTCTTCTTATACACGACTCATACTAAACACCTACAACATTTGGGATCTCCTTCTTCTTATGTTGTAAAACCAGAGGTTGTTTTGTCTGTTGATAGGAAGTTTCTGGTTTTGCTTTGAAATAAAGAAACGATAAAGAACCAGAAGGGCACTCGGTAAAACGCACGTCCCAACAGTCGCCTCGTGAAGCCACATTTAAATTCTCCAGATCCAGATGTTTTATTTGGATCTGCACCAAATTGCACACACTCATAAATATCAGTCCCCCGAACATGCCTCTTATTTCGTAATAAAACGAAAATGTTGAAAACTTAAAGAAAGTGGTGAAACCTTCCTTGATCCAAACTGAAATGTATTTATTGGGTTTATCCCCTGACCCACAACGTGTCCCTCCACCAAGTCGTAATCTGTCCAGTAGGTTTTGCAACTAGTTAGAGAACATATCTCGTACAATGGCCAACAACAGTCCCCTGAAATTCAGCCAGATGATCATCTTAATATGCTGTGTTTTTAGATAAAAAAGATAAAAAGTTATTATTCCTTTGGAAACAGATAAAAATGGTAAAGAACATCCTGTCTCTCAAAGTCAAAGAAAGTGATATAAACTTTCCTGGATCCTCCCCAGAAGTTCTTGGCCCGTGTCCCATCCTTCAAACCAAGTTTCGTGGAAATCTGTTGAGTCGTTTTTGCACAAACAAACCAAACAAGGTAATAAGCAGCTCATCATCTCTGCACGGACAGAAGGATGATTATTAATCCAAAGAGGAAGTTCCCCCAGACTCTCTGACAACTGATCTTTGAGACGTGTAGTTTAGAAGCAGCTCAGCGTTTAGCATTTATCACCAAAGACAAAATTAAAACGACGAATACGTGAAATCCATGTCTGATACGCGAGCATCAGTTTCCACTGATCAATGCTCCCGTGCACGTTCGTGCAGGGGCTACATTTATCGGGGTCGCGAGTCCATGAGTTTAAGTTGCACAGCGGAGACGTTGGAGGTGTCGTCTTCTAAACCACTTCCTGCCAAAGTCACCTTGAAGAAAAGTGGGAGTTAAGGGAGCGGGACACTTAGCGCCGTCTCCTGCAGCCTGGCAGGTTGCCTCATATCTATGTCACTTCAGTGTGCGAGGCGGGGGGGGTGATTACAACTCTCTATCTGGCTCCTCTCATCATCATCTCTCATGTATATGGGCTCAGCTCTGTCACTTCACCTTCACGTGTTCCTTCGCCCCGGTTCCCGTGTTAACACTGTTTCTCAAAGACGGTTTTTTAAAAGCGTCATTTGCGAGATTAAAAGTTAGAATGTCGGAGGATTTGAATTCTCACAGATCCGACGTTAGTCCTGCGTTGGATCATGTTTGGAGACAAATTTGGACTTTGGGTAAAACTCCTGAAGCTTCGTGCAGGAGAGAGAAAGTGGGAAAAATGTTAATTACGAAACTAACTGTGGAGAATATTTGTTGTTTTGTTACTGGAGTCGTGCATAAATCTCCATTATTTCCTTAAAGGTCAACATTGAGGTTCTACTCTCTGCTAGAGCATTAATTGTCACTTCGGATTTATCAAATCATAACATAATTACTTTTTGTTTTATCCTTCAGAATTGAATTAAAGTGCAAAATAAGAACAACAGCTCCGTCTCCACTCGGAGTCGAGGTTCGGTCTTTAGTTATTCAGAACGAGCCCCGAAGCCCCAAAGGGTCGAGGCAAATTATTCATGTTACACCAGCGGATGTAAATAATCTGCGAAATGATCACGTACATTCAACAGGGACCGGAGCTGCTTTCTTTTTCCTGCTGCCCTCCTGCACCTACAGCCGAGAGTTGAGAGAGCTTGACCTTGTATGGTGGTAGTGGTGTGTGTGTCTGTGTGTGTCTGTGTGTGTGTGTGTGTGTGTGCATGCCTGAGCCTAAAGGGAAGTGTGGACAGTCCAGAACACTGATGGCCGACTCACTCGCACATGACCGGGCTTGTGACTGACCTTATGTAACGTTACAGAAGTCGAGGAGGTGTCAGGGAGTCAGCAGCTGGAGGTTTGATTTCCCCGTGTGGATCGATACAGAATCACACGAGGATCGGAACCACGTAGGAAACACACATCCGACTTCACTGCGCCACAAAAGTTTGGAAAAGTGACACTAAACCTCCACATTCGACAGCTTTGTCCTGATCCAGTCAGTGTAAAGCATGGAATAGATTGTTTGGAATTAGTGTGTATTTCATATTTATTCACGTTTTTCTCTGGTTTTCTTCGCTTCATACTTTTAGCTCCGACTCCAAGAATAACTTCGCCTTCTCGCTTCCACCTCAGAAGCTCAACATCGACGGTCGAGATCATTTCAGCCCTTTGACGAACCCTCGACTAACTATAATTCCAATCTACTATAAATAGCAGACTAATGGAAAGACGTGTGGCTTCCCCTCGGCCCCCTGCTGAGAAGTCAGGGAAGAATAGACCGTGTGCGTTTTGAATATAGAAGTGAAAGATGCCGGCTCAGCACGTCCACATGCACACGTCACGCTGGCCTTCCCACATCCACCCGCTGGTTTGAGCCCCGGTCGCTCTGCCCACGTGCCGACGTGCTATAAATAGCGAGCGGGTTTAGTGCGTGATTGTCCCGCCAGGCGTTTTATGACTGAACGGGCCAGTGGGTTTTTCCCTGTTGTTACTGAGGCAGAGATTAACCACGAATGGAAGTCACTGCACTTTATTTCTCTCAACACCCCATTTCTCCACTGTCGTTATTATTATTATTATTATTATTATTATTATCACGCTGCCCTTTACAAGCCGACACTAACCGGTGGCTTTCAAAGGCTTCAAAAGGTCAAAGGTCGGCGTGAAGTTCGCACATATAGACGCTGTGGGCATTTCCAGTCTCTGTCTTCCTCGAGTTGAGTAATTCATGGTCATATCTCTCTTGTAAACTCTGAATGAACTTATGAAATTTTTCCCTGAAGTGTTTTCTCTCTCGATATCTTCAAAGGTGTCTGGATTCTGCGTTAATTTCACACCCGTTTGCTTAATCTCCCCCGGCTAATGCTCCATTTAGGCCATAATCGATTCAGACGGAGACACAGTGAGTGATGGGTTCATCGCTGAGACGCTATTGTGTTATCATTGCAGCACATTAACACGGAGAAGAATAAGCCACTTCCCCCCCCCCCCCCCCCCCCCCCTTTATTTCCTCTTTTATCAAGTGTTTATTTGTTCCCACAGAAAAAGTGACTGAGCACAGAACAGAACTTGTGATTCTCTCCTCAGACTTTCTGGATTTCAAACTTAAAGCCACCGCAGTCGGGGGGGAATCTGAGCTTCTTTTCAACTCGAGACTTTATCTGGATTCAAACGGGCGGTTGCTCTGAGCCGCTGAGCAGAGTTTGACTCCGTGCAGGAGGGCGCTGCTCGTCTGAGAGTGGAAAGAGATGTCAGCGTTTCTTCTGAAGAGAATAAACCGCGAAAAACGTAGATCTTTGTTCAAAGACTTCAAACAACCTGTTTTCAGTTTTTCCCATCATGCATCATCATTAGCACACGTGTGAGGGAAGATGTGTTTATATTTCTATAGTAAAGATTCACTTTATGAGATAATAACACCGCAGCTGATTGGACTGGAAACTTGGAGTTAAAGAGTTAAAGAAAAACGTGATTTAACTTGGACATGGAAGTGAAAAGAAGTTTATCAAAGTCTCGATTATATTTTCCTTGTCATCTCCCTGAGTAGAAACGCTGGAATTTGACAGATGACATCGGTTCATGTCAGTGTTGGCTTATCTTAAATTTACCTTCTTCAAACTTTAACAAAACAGTTCTAGTTGCAGTTTTAATATATTCCAGTAAAACCCAGTGTCAGAGCAGAAGTAGAGAACAACTACTTTTTTCGTTTTGTGTTAGAAACCAATATAACGAGTGTGAATCTGTTGTTTCTTGGATTCTTCCTTTGCTTTATCGAGGAAACCCTTCGATATTCCTTTAGCATCTTTTTGTGGATGTGGTTTAAAGATCTGACATCACAACAACTGGTACTGAGCGTGTCTGAGGTCAAAGGTCACTGCTCTCATACAATAGCTGCAACACGATGTTCAGTGATCGTGCACGACACAGAAAATAGTAAATGAGAGCGCAGCAGAGTCGGCGTTGCTTCTCTACGTGTTTTGTTGTGCTTGGTCTGTGTTGCGTAGTTTTGTATGCATGGGATCACCTGTGTGTGTTAACATGTAACGTGGGAGCTGTGAGTGTGTGTGTGTGACGGAGCAGGACGCTGCTTCCATAAGTGATGCCATCGACACGCTGTCCCAGCTGCCCTCGGAGCAGGAGCACACGTGCTGCTCGGTCAACACCTCACAAGTATGTCAAGGTTTCCCTGCTTCCTGGTGCAACATGTTCAGGTGTGTGAAATGTGTGCGCCGTGCCCAAGGATGTTTTTATTGATTGATGGCTGCGGTGGAGAGATGAAAGGAGAGAAGGAGGGATGAAAGGAGGAAAAAGAGAGAGAGGCTGAGTGGAAGCAAAGAAATCAATCAGCCTGTCCTCCGAGTTTACAAGGAGGGAGAAACGGAGGGAGGATGGGAAGAAGAAGGGAAACACGGAGGAGAGAGGAGAGGATGGGTGATAAACGGAGGCAGAGAAGAGAGATGGAGGAGAGAGAGAACGAAGAGGATTAGACGAGTGAAGGGAGGGAAGAAGAGAGTGAAGGGCAGTGAAGAGGAGAGGAAAGAAGAGATGAGGAAGGGCGATGGCCAGAGAGGGTCTAAGTGCAGCAGAGGGAAGCTGAGGAAGACGATGGAAGAGGAGAGAAGAGGAGAGAAGGAGGGATGAGAGACGAAAATGAGAAAAAAGTTAAGGAAACAAGGGAAGAAGAAGGAAAATGGTGAAGAGGAAAGACCAAAGTGAAGCTGATGAAAAGGGAAAAGAAGGATGAGATGAAGAGGATTGAGTAAGAGAGGAGATGAAGGATGTTAGGGAGAGCAGAGGAGAAGAAACAGAAAAGAGAGAGTGAGTTATTGAAATGGAAAGATATTGAGTATTAGGAAGAGTGAAGAATGGTAAAGGAGAAAAAGAGGAGAGAGGATGCTAGTCAAGGAAAGGACAGGTGAAGGGGGGAAGAGAGCGGATGAGAAGAAGGAGGAGAGAGGAAAGGAATGATGTGTGGAGGGGATGAGTCAGATGCACGTGAGGGGGATGTGAGCTGCATGCTAACTACACACACACACACACACACACACACACACACACACACACACTAGGTGAAAACACACATCTGCATCAGCAACTGCGAGGAGAGGAAGCGATGGGAGGGTCTTACAGAGGGCATCCTCTCCTCCTTCCTTCCCATCTTCTTCTTCTGCTTCACTATCAAGTCACGACTACCCTCTCTCTCTCCCTCCCTCTCTCCCTCCCTCCCTCTATCGCTCTTTCATTCCCTCTCTTCTGACCCACATCTCTCGTTTTCCTCCCTCTCACCCACTCAGTCTTTCCCATCACTTTCCTCTTCCTTCTTCTCATCTGTGCGTCCGCCGCATTTTTTGTTTGCCCATCATCTCTCTTTCCTTTCCCCTCTCTTCCTCCCCCTCTTCCTTTTCATGCCTCTCTTTCCCTCCATCCTCTCTCCCTCTCTCCCTCTCTCCCTCTTCACTCTGCTGATTGGCTCTTTGATCACGTCTGCTCTGGTGCGTAATTCTGCTCTGTAATTTATGAAACCATGAATGATATCAGCTCATGCTATTCATTCCCTGCCCCGAATAAACACTCCTCGCTCAGACAAATAAACTGGTGCACGGGGACAGTTGTAAAAATACAACAGTTAATGTCGAGATGATGAAGAAACACGATGAATATTGTCTAAAATCAAAGATAGAAATGAATGAGAGAGATGATGGTCAGTCACTGCTGCGTGAAATTAACTATATCGTCGATACATCATGAGTTTGTTGATTCATTTTTAAGTGTTTGGTGTTGCAGCTGCAGCCAATCGGTCAGTTTGATTGCAAAATAATCAAAATTTTGCCAAATACATTGAACAATGTTCGGTAAATATGAAAAGTCTCATTTACAAGTTGTGCATAAAGCTCAATTTGAATTGAAAGACGCTCTTGTTAGCTCGTGGCATCGTTAACGCTCGCTGTTGTTGTCCTTGCGTGCAAAGGCGCTTTGCAGAAATGCTGTGCGGCGTCGTTGTGGCTGGTCGCACACCGCTCCGTGACTCAGGGAGGGAGCATGGAGGTTCCCTGACGGCTCCTGGAGGCAGATCACAGACGCTGGTGATAAAGATGAGATATTGTGCAAGAAACTGTGAAGACAAAACGGTTTCTCTGGTGGTGTGGTTGTGTTTTTCTCAGCGTGGACACCGATTGTTTAGGAGAAGACTCAGTCACTGTGACACAATATGAATGAAAGAGAGACACCGTGATGACGTCAGAGTGAATCTCACAATCTGTCAGGCTCCACTGCAAACTGCACTGAAGTACTCTGATTACTTACTAATCTATAGTAAGTAATCTTTAAAATGATGCACAAGTTTTATGGTTTTTAAAAGAAACTGTTGCACATTATCAGTCATAAGCTTTTGGCCATAAATTCCAAAGGAATACATTTTTATAAAACTATAGTATAACACAATAGTAATGTTGTTATGTTGG
Source organism: Hippoglossus hippoglossus (assembly GCF_009819705.1). NCBI lineage: Eukaryota > Metazoa > Chordata > Actinopteri > Pleuronectiformes > Pleuronectidae > Hippoglossus > Hippoglossus hippoglossus. The sequence continues at coordinate 25,330,270 of NC_047160.1, forward strand.
TGCAGAGTTGCAGGTTATTTACTGGCAGCTTTCAGGGACATCACACAGAAGACGCACTGTTCAGCGTAGAGTCGGTTTGAGATGATGTTACCGCTGAGGGAATCTGATAGGGAACGAGAACTGCCGGGTTGATTCAGTTTGAAAGACGGTTGGTTGATAACTGGTCGGCCCTGTTTACTCGCCCTGTGAGAAGAATGGAGAAGGAAGTGCGTGTGTGTGTGTGTGTGCGTGTGTGTCTGTGTGTGTGTGTGTGTGTGTGTGTGTGTCTGTGTGTGTGTGGGCGTGTAAATGAAAGAGAGAATGTGCTCGTAGACACAATTGATTGTTTCTTTTGTCTTCTCTAAGAAACGTGCAAACTGAAACACGTCGTGAATGCTTGGCTTCCTTGTAAAAAAAATACCAGTTGCACTTCTTTCTGTCCCCAACACGTTTCCTGTCTTTCTCCTTCTTGCGCTCTCCCCCCCCCCCCCCCCCCCCCCCTTCTTCCTCCCTCGTTCACCTCCCACCAGAGACCACAGTCCCTTGTCTTCACACTGAGTCACGTACACACACTTCCTCTCCTCCTCTTTTCTTTCTGTTCTCTGTGACATGGCTCAGGGTTTCTGTCTGAAGCTGCAGCCATGTGTTGTGACTGGAGACCACGTGGCACCACCACGTGGAACACGTTTTGGGCTTTCTGAGGGGGTTTCCTTCAGGGGTTTGAGGACCACGTTGGTGTTTCACAGGGCTTGTCCCTCAAAGGAGTTTGAAAAGGTGGTTCCATGTGCTCTTGAGGACATTTCAAGGCTTATTGAGGAGGTTTTCTTTATCAGGTTCAGGGGTCTATTGGATTCCCTGCTCTTGATGGTGTTTCAGGTTTTCTAGACGGGACTCCAGAATCTTTTCAGGGTGTTGAGACAGTCTCGATGAGCCGTAAGAGTTTTTGAGAAGAGCTGAAAGTTATTGAGAAGCTTTCCTGAAAACTAACAGCAGGAATTGAGGGTTTTCTGTAAAGTTTAAGGATTCTAAGGGATTTGAGGGTTTTAAGATTCATTGTTGGGGGTTTAGGATCATGAGGGTGTTTTATGGGGGGGGGGGGGGGGTAGGGCCCCTGGTTGAGTTCAGGAGGTTCAAGAAGTTACGAGAGAGATTTTAGGGGGGGGTCTTTAAGCGGTACGGATAACGATGGACAGATGGTGGTTGAGCCCTTAATGAGGCTTGTAGGGGTACAGTGATCAAAAGTATGTTTAACTTCAGCGTGCGTTTAAATATGAATTTGAGAATGAAACAGAACTTCTCTGTGTTACTACAACTACATCACATATTCAAGCTAGTTTATTACTTTTCCCATCCTCCGTCGTCATAGAGGTTGAATTCAAGGCTCTTTGCAGAAGAACCCTCTATCCTCTGAGTCTGTGGACATTAAAGTAGAAGCTAATCTACTGGACCTGCTCCAAATGGACGGGACTTACAAATTGTATAATAAGAACAAATATGTCTCCGTTGTGTTTGTGCTCGTCCACAAGGGAGTCTAGCTGATCATTTTGAGCGCCCAGAATCATTTTCAAAGGATCATTTCAAAGGATGGGGAATAATTTAGTCTTCAGAGCCCAGAAAACAAAGCTCGATCGACCACGACGAGAAGTCCACAGATTACACCGAGGAGCTAATTTCCCTGATTAACACACACTCTGCCCGAGGGGAACTAATCGCGTGAAGACCCTCTGTGACACAATAGCACTTTGTTGATGTGCAGGACCTCCGCTCAGCGCCTGCTGCAGTATGTGACACATTCCCTGTCTAATCCTTCATTGTGCCGCGGCAGATGCCTCCATTGGCTTCAGTGTGGAAACTCCTCAAACATGGAAGTCTCATTATCTGTAATGAGTAGCTGTTGAGAGATGAGGGGCCTGTCGATGAGAGCTCCTTGTGACTCCGACACTGAGCAGTGTAATAATATACAGTATATGCCAGATGATGGAGGCTTTCATCCAGAGTACCTCACGGTGCTTCAACTGCATGCATATTTCACAAAGTGTGGCCCAGTGGGAACCGAACCCCTAAATATAACAATGGCAGCGCTGCGTCGAGCGGTGAACTTCACAGGAAACGGCAACCTTAGCTGGGAGCGGAGTTGTTTCCCATGTTCGGTAACTTGGGTTCTTAGACAGCAGAGGAAACATCATTTCCTTTGTGATGCATAAAAGAGCAAAGTGTCCGACTCCAGTGACGCAGGCAGACTCGTTCCTTTCCCTCCAGCTGTGATCAGCACCTCCCGATATTCGGGATCACGTTTTTCACAAAGTGACTCACGCGCCTCTGTCGCATCTCAACAGAACAAACCGCCCGGGAGTTTTGCTTTAATCTTGATGTTTGACTAACGTGACCTTTCCCTCCTCTCTCTCTCTTCCTCTTGTTTTTTTCCATCTTGCAGTATGGGGAGGAGGAGGTGTGTTCGGACCGCTTGGACACTGACTTCCCGGACATCGACCTCTCCCAGCTGGACACCAGTGACTTCGACAGCGTCAACTGCCTCAGTGAGCTGCAGTGGTGCAACGACCAGGCTGCCGACGCGTCACCGGCCTCCATCCACTACAGTACGGCAGATGAGCTCTTTGAGGTGAGGCTCAAACTGCAGTCCCCTTATTCTGCAGACGACTTCTTCAATGCTTTTTATCATTAATGTTGTTTTATACAGATAATCGTGGCCTCAGGTTGAGTTGTTTGGGGTGAAGGTGTTTTTCACTGTTGTTATTTTGTCCCTTTGAGCCTTTAAGGGATATCTGGGAATTCTACATCTGCCAATAAAAACATGGTATTCACATCCCTTTTGATTCCCAGACAACAAAGACTTCAATACCTCATTGAGACGTTCATGCAAATGATGTTACAAAGTGCAGTTCAAAGTTAAAGGCACAAACCAGCCTCTGCAGAGAGAAAACAACCCATTTCACCAACAAATTCAAATCCAGATTGAGTTTTTAAACCTAATCCACAAAGTTGGAAGCCTGAAGCCTCGGTTCAAATGGAGAGTTTGTTAATCTGATCTGATTTAGGAAGGAGAAAAAACATCCTGCAGAACCAAACCACATCATCGGTGTTTCAGCGGTGACAGAAGACACCCGGCTGCCGGAACCCTTTGTCTCAGGGACACCTTTCAAAAGTTTATGTAAGATTTGAAAGTAATCTGGGAGTAGATTTAGTTTAGTTTGCCATTCAGGGGAAAGCTCTCTGCTTCTTGGAATTAGTTCTTACACTGAATTTGCATTGGATGTGGGATTTGAACCGGCAGTCGAGGGGGTGGAACAGTCCTGTGATGGTTCACCAACATTTCAAACTCAAATTCTGCATCTTAACTATTGCAACACCACAATTACTTAAACATTTCTAACTGCAGAATATATATAATATATATATTTTCATGCTGCAGGTGTTTTTTGATGCAACCAGACAATTAATGTGATTAGTCTCCACCGTGTTTGCCCTGGGCTGGTGTTGCTGTACGTTTATTCACTGTTAAGTATCTGAAACGTTACCTTGACTTGTTTGTTTTGCTCGTGGAGCTCATCGCTAATTGTCCAGTCATTTGATGAATCTTGGCTTCGGGGCCAAAGTTGTCTTTCCCTTGACTCGTGCAAAGCCCCAAACCTTCACCTGATCCCCTCACTGAAATATGGACTTGCAGCCTGTCTCCGGGGACATTGCCGAGAAAGTAATTGCCAGTTATGCTGTGTGTAATATGATGATGGAAGCAGTCCGTCAGTCTGGATGAGCACTGGGCTTCTTACGGGGGGCCAGTGGAAGGCCTGAGGCTCCGGTATCAGGTGACCTTGGTGGGCGAATTCAGGGAACTCCCTCTGCGTCTGAAAGCAAAACCTGGATCATTGATCGTCTAAAGGTTTCCAGCCCCAGTGACGTCCCCTGGTCCCATTACAGCTCGAGTGAGTGCATCCCGAGAAGAGGAAGACGACAACAGAGAGATAAAATAGCCTTTAGGTTCTGTAATGTAACTGTGCTGGTGAAAACGGCTCTAATGCTGCGATGCACCGCGGAGCATTGGTTAAATGAAGAGGGGGCAAGGCATGATGGGAATGTAGGTGAAGTAAACACACAGACTCTGTCCTCTCTGTGTCTTCCTCCGCTGTTTTTATTCTTATTTCGATTCCCCATTAGCCTGAGAGACTGTTCGTCTTCCTGCTTCCGACACAAAACTCAAGTTTACGACACAGAACCACATCAGCACCAACACACATTTGTGTTGACGCCATAATCTTTATGAGGAAGAAGAGCGCGAGAGCAAGAGGCTTCATTACCGTGATCTGCTGCTGACGGCGTTTTACTAATAAAGACTTAAAGGAGACAGAAGAGGAGACACGACACGGAAACAGTCGTTTTTCATCCCTCTTCTTGTTTCTCTCCATCTCATTTCACTCTGTTTCCTTCTCTCCCTCGCTGTTCTTTACTGAATATTCTCCCGACTCAAATTGAGCCTTTTTCTTTCTCTGTCTTTCTCTAATTCATCTCCCTTTTCAGTTCCTTCTCTCCCTTATTATTATCCTTCCTTCCACGTGTCCATTTTCTCTGTGTTTTATTTCTTTACAATATCCCCCCCTGAACAGACCTTTTTTAAGAATAAATGATATTTTTCTCCCACGTCTTCCATACGTCCTTCCCTCTTCTCCCCTCTGACATATCATACTTTAGCCAATATCGTATAGATCGGACTAATACAGGCGAGCAGACAGTCAGGCGGCTTTCAGTTAGGAACACACAGTAATGAATAGCGTGATAAGCCAACAGATGAATCCCCCTCCATGTCTCCGACTCCGCGCCGCCCATCGATACACCACTTATTTACAGCAGCGTATCGGAATCTAATCCCATGTCGGGCGAGATTGATCCGTGTTTGCGTGTGGTCGGATTTCACTTATAACTAATGGTAGAGTTATGGGTTAGGCTAATGCTATACTATTACTTTAATGATCATAATGATAATAATAATAATAATGCTGGATGTGTATATCTATTATCAATAATTATACGTTCTGCTGCCTCTCGTCATCGGTGTAACTTTCCTTCTCCTTCTGTTTCCGTCTCTGCTTCTTTTCACACTCTCAGTTGAATCCAATTAATATCCAGGAAATCTCATTAATATCCGTCTAATCTGATTAATTCACCCGGACGCTGAGTACGTTCCCGACGTCCGGCGGAGCGTCTCACAGTCTTTTAAGTCGCGGCCTCCAGTGCAGAGACGGCGAGTCAGCAAAGCTCCGAGAGACAAGACAACATGAATTTAATAATAAATAGTTTGGCAGCCGGGAACAGATAGAGCCGGATGATAAAGAGAGGAGACAGATGAATGGAGCTCGGTGGCTTCCCGTAGGCCAGCCATGCTATCACCTCTCCGCCAGACTCCGCTCTCAGCAAGATGGCAGCTCCATAACAGTAAACAACCCCCGTGTGGGCGTCACAGGACGGATGGGAACAGATTCTGACTGGAACCACAGATAAATAAGGTTTTCTGGTCGTGTGTTTTCAAATTTCGGGGGAAAAATACATACATGGAACTGGTTGATGATGATGATGCAGATCAATCGATAACAATTTCTGTCCGATGAGGTTAAAGGTCGGGTACATGAGGAATATTATCCACAATAATAAAGAGGATAGAAGAGAAGCGGATGGATTAGCATGACAAGAGGAGGAAGGGAAACGAGGGGCGGGGGGGGTTCAGAAAGTGATTCAGACGTGACACAGCTTCCCTAAAGTCGGTTCTTCATCTGATTCTGACAATAATTTCCAGGCGTGAATGTTGTGTACGAACATAAAGTCGGAGGGAGGTTAGAGTTATTTTCCAACATTCTTGATGACTCAAGACAAAATGACTCAAATGTGGTTGTTTCTTTTGTGTGGATTGCAGGGAGGGGTCACATGGGGGGGGGGGTGCATATTTCTGCCAGGGCCCAAGAGTCCCCTTATGAAACCACATTTTATTTCATTGGATCCAGATTCAGTTTTTTCATGAAGATCCATGAATCATAACCTGGGAAATCAGTCAAATCGGTCAGAAATTATTAAAAAACACATTAAAGAAAGTGACACTTTCTTTGTACGGATCCAAAATGTAATGATTTCTTTCTTGGCTCATGTTCAATCCTTCCACCAGGTTTCGTGGAAATCCGCTGAGTAATTTCTACATAATTCTCCTGACAAACAAACGGACAGGGACGAAAACATATCTCCTATTGGTGGATGTAATAAATATGAACCAATAAGAACAATCTGAGAACAGAATGCAATGTGGTCACTGGAGTATTGTGCAAATGGCGATAAATTACAAAATAAATGGAAACTGAAATTGAAATTTCACTCTTGACCTTGAGTAAATAGACTTGAAGTTGTTGAGAAATTGAAGATATTCAACTTTAAGAAGTTTATCAGCTTTTATAACTTCTGCCTTTGTGGTGAGATCGTGTCTCACCCTCGCTCTCGTTGTGTTTGCCTCCCTCCAGATAGAAGAGGAGAATGCGGCCCTGCTCGCCGCGCTCACCGACAGCTTGGATGGCATGGTGGATGCCGAGGTGGGCGGGCTCTCCGTCTTCCCCGCCCTGGGGGAGGAGCCCGACCAGCAGGACGAGGAAGAGGACAGTCTTCCTCTCAGCGCTGAGGACTTCAGCCAGTCGCTGGGGTCCGAGACGGAGGACCCATCTCTAGTAAGAACCTCTCTCATACTGTTGGTGCGGAGGAACCGTTCTTCTTCTGTGGTTATTGTGATTTCTCTGCTGGACGTCTCCGACACTTTCACCCCGACAAAGAGCGACTTGACATTTTCAGCCTCGTCTTTCATTTTTGTCAAATCAAAAGTCTCCTCAGCTCAAAACCTGCTCCCTGTTGAAATGGAGCCTTTAACACACACTTCAAACCCCCCCTCCCCCTCCACCATGCTGCCCCCCCCCCCCCCCCCCCCCCCCCCAACACACTCTCCCTCTTTTTCTCCCCCAGTATCTTAATCTGTTGAACGTTTGCTCACCTTGATGTTCCCCTTGTTGGCCCGACGAGGTTCAAAGTCTGCCTTCGACTCCAGGAAAACAGAGGGTCACCTTTCATCCAGTGTGTGTGTGTGTGTGTGTGTGTGTGTGTGTGTGTGTGTGTGTGTGTGTGTGTGTGTGTGTGTGTGTGTGTGTGTGTGTGTGTGTGTGTGTGTGTGTGTGTGTGTGTGTGTGTGTGTGTGTGTCTCTATCTTTGTGAGGACCAGATTGAGTTACAGACTTGTGTGGATATTTTTGACTGTTCCTCACCTTTTCACACAGTTTTAAAAAAGCAGTTTGAGGGTTAAGACTCGGTTTGAAGACTCTAAGGATAAGATGAGGTTTAGATAAGGTTTAGGTTTGGGTTCAGCTGTGACAGTGTCACATGATAACAGGAAATTTCTTACGTTATAACTCGACAGAAGTTATAGTGTTTATAAGTTTTCTGTGATAACATGATACCTTTTCTTTTTCCAGTGTGGCAGCAAAACTCTTCCTGATATTTAAGTATTTCATTGGTCTCTACAAGGATAGAAAGAAAGTTCCTGAAAACATTCAGACTGAAGACAAGTTGCAGAAGCTTATTTGTGGAGTTTGAGTAGAAATTAAATAAAGACTAAGATTATAAAGTGTTTAGTAAAGAGAGCAAATTTACGTCTGAGATATGGAGACACAATAATTTCAACCTTGGACTTTGTGGCAGTGATGACGCTGCTTCGTCGTATCTCAAAAACTTTAGACCCGAGTTCTGATAATTTTCACGTAATCAGGTTTTATGTGTGATGATTATTAAATCCCCACAGGTCCTCACAAGTGTAGTGATCCTAACACATGAACGGTCCTGCAGCACGTGGTCGAGTTTGTGTGTGTTTGCTTGTTTTCAGCCCCGTCGCCCCTTTCCCCCCCCCCCTCTCCCCCTCTCTCTCTCTTTTCACACTGTGCTGCTGGATGCCTCTCTCTCTCTCTTTCTCTCCCTGGGCCCCTCTATCTTTCCCTGAACCACACTTCTCAGAACGAACCTTGTTTTTCTCTCGTCTCCCCTGCTCCCCCTCCTCTCGTTATCAGCCCGGCCGCCTGCACCTGAACCTGCGTCTCATGGCGCAGGAACAACAAATCTCCGTCTCCCTTCTCCGCGCCCTAGTTCCCCCCTCGGTTCACGCCGCTGTCAGGAGACCGCAGCGTCTGAAGCTTAATACAAGCAGGAAGCCGTTTCCCTGCAATGAACGACTTACGATTACGGCTGTAACGTGGCCTTATTGCACTTGTCAGGATGAATCCAGCCGGCTTCTTGTAATTTGACTTAAATTTCACAGCCGGGGGGGGGGGGGGGGGGGGGCTGCTCACAGGGATTTCTTGTGCACTCTGATTTAGCGGCGGCTCACAAAGATGCAATTGTTTGGCGGCCATGATTCACGTAGCACGGCTGAATAACCTGCAGAGTAAATATTCAGCGAGCTGCTCTGCACACGTTCAATTACACAGAGAGTTGAGCTATAAAACATGTCAGTGAAGTCAGCGGAGAGCTTTTAGGCCAGAAAATGGTTTCTAGTGATTCTTACAGTCAATATACCGACTAATATCTTATTTTATATTTAATACATTTTGATCCTGTTGAAAACTTGATGAGATTAAAGACCTGAGCACATTGAAACTGCATTTTATCACAGCTTGGATTTGATTTTCATGCTTGAAATCAATATTTCGGCCGATATTTTATATAAATTCCCAAGATGTTGTTATTTAACCCTAATGACAAAGAAATAAGAAGTAATTGAGGCTTGATATTTTACAGTTTAACTATCAACTTTATCATAGAAATAAAAAGAAAAGACAAGTACAACCAAACAGAACTTATACAATAAACATATTTGAAATGAAAACATGAATGCACATCTCTTCTGCATTGTTTGTTCTGTAAAAAATTACTTTCAGGAAACATAAACGCTGACACAGAAATGTCTGTGAAAGGCTCACGTCAGCGGGTTTTTATCTGCAACAGATAAATCTACTCTTGAGTCCAAGCAATGCTGCTGAATATACGTTCAACAGGGTAAGAAAGAAGCAGCTCTGTGAGGAGATCAACCTGTTTTCTCAGAATCAATCAATAGATCCAGTTGTTGAAACATCTGGAAAGAGCCACAGTGTTTCTGCAGCATCACATGAGAACACACGACCAGAGGAAGTGACATTCCTTCCAAATTGGTGGAAATAATAACGACCGCAGTGACCTGAGATGCTTCAGAACAGGAATCGGGGTAATTTTGCAAATGAGGAATCCAGAAAATGCAGAGTCCCTGACAGTGATATCCGTTAGTGTGTGTGACGCTTATCGTCCGCTGCCATCGTGACAGCAAACAGGAGGCGGCCGCGCTGGACTGGTTTTGTTGCTGGGACCACGGAGGTGTTGTTTAGTCCATAACAACAGATCAGGGTTCTGAGAGGTCACAAGTCCTTCACTGTTGTGTTACTAAACTTTGTCGCCCCACACACACACACACACACACACACACACACACAACTGCTCTGCCCTTGTTGCACCTTGAGGACTCTGGTTGGACGGAGCCGGTTTATCAGTAACAGAGCAGACGCTGAAGGTCAAATGAGAAGAGGTCAGTTGAATTGTTCAGTAATGTTAAGGTTAGTTAAAACTAAAACTCCTGGACCCGCCCCCCTGATCTGGATCTGCACCCGTCTCCCTGACTCACATCACATCCTTCCACCACGTTTCGTGACGATTTGCAGTTTCCCAGTCACGACAGAATTAAACAATAGACTTTAAATAGAAATGGACTCCGGGTCCTGAAATCGAAGCGAGTTCAGAAGTGCCTGAAACCTGTAATCTCATGAACGACCAGCAAAGGGCGACTCCACTGGTTTTTAAGAGACGTCTGTGAGAAAATGATTTGTCACTTAACGAGCGGATTGGGAGGTAATGGTGTGAAGTCCAGGGACAGACGGAGGCCTTTGTTTACTTAAAACCTCAACAGCACAAATCAATGTTCCTGATAAATGAAGCGTTTCGCCGAGAAGAGAAGTTCCCGTCGCTAGAAAAACAGAATCCCTCCAAATCTGAACCAAATCATGGAACAGTCTTCACTTCATAAAGCAACAGCGTGTGCTCAGATCAGTGTTTTACTGTCAGCGCTGTGCATGTTAAGAAATATATCAGCACTTGCATTTTTTACGGCTGCAGTATAACCACACGTGAATCATCGTGCACGGTCGCCACGTGTTTTTCCTTGAAAGCTGTAAGCGTGCAGCTGAAGAAGTCTTTTCTGTGCCCAGACACACAGATCTCAGTCAAGTGGCTGCTGCTTCATTCCTCTGACAGCTGGCAAGATAACACGCTTTTCAGAAAGTTTCCTCTCTCACACACACACACACACACACACACACACACACACACACACACACACGCTACTATTACTGCTGCTGCTGCTGCTTGGTTACCACCTCGTCGACACTGCACCTTCTTGAATCCTTTCCCCTGGGTGTCATCTCGGGTTGTGGCTCCAGGCAGCGAGTTTACGACGGTGGAAGACAAGTCGAGGCTCCCGTGTGAAACTGGTTTTAAACTGTCAGGCGAGGACTCGACAGTGCACATGGAATTAAAATGTTGTTTTATGAAAAGAGTTAGAGCCAGGAATGTCGTACAGTCACATTGAAACAGGTGGAGCTCTGATATTTTTAGCGTTCTGAACTCTCTATCTCAGCACTGTTCCTCCGTCTGTTTCCTTCCACCTGTAACAGCCACTTAACTGTCGCAACGCCAAACTGTTCACAGTTTAAATTGGTGTTTACGCTACAACTACCTGTATTTACATCAGAGGCCTCGTGACCCGGTGTTTTCCATGAAAACGTCTCTTCCCGGTTTCACGTTGAACACGATACAGAGAAGAATCCTGGACTGTTTCTTTACACTGATGAGTTTCCCCTGTTCTTCCTCTGGAGATGTGTTTTTCTGATTGATTCATGAGTTATTCATCGTCTGATGGTCCAGGGCTGATTCCTGGAGCCCTGACAGGAAGCAGAATATTCTATTTTACTTTATAGAAATCACATCATCCCCGGTCCTGGCTCAGTTTCCATTGTGTTGAGTATCAGTGACGAAAATAGCAACCTGACATTCAGTCCACTCACAGAAAAGCCTGGTGTAATAACATTATGCCGTTTACTCAGCTGAAGCTGCCAGATGTGTGTGTGTGTGTGTCTGTGTGTGTCTGTGTGTGTGTTTCCATCAGTTGAGTGCTTCACTGTCACATGAATGCTGTCACTCATGTGTTTAAGTCTGAGTGTGGCGCTGCCCTCTACTGGTTCAGGATGGTACTGCAGATGACCTCACGGAGGCCCCACTGTTTGTGTGTGTGTGTGTGTGTGTACATAACTGTGTCCACATTTTATTTATGATATAATAATAATTCACAACCTCATCACATTCATTTTCATTGATAAATGAATGTAAATAGATACATGTATTTGTGCCCTGACATGTATGAGACATGTATAGAAGTACATTCAGAGGCCATGTATCACCCCCCCTCACATTATTCACATTGAAAATCTTCCAGACGATAACTGAAGAACACAAAATGCCTTTAATGAGGTAAAGTACAGGATTTGTGTCCGTTTGACACAAACTGAGGTGAAATAATGTAGAAAAAGTTCATAAAGTCTCATCTCAGTTCCTCTTTAGTCTCTAACACACACACTGTAACTAGTCAATGTCGACATGTGCCATCATTCAAACGTTAAATAGCTGTAAACTGGAATTCTGGTTAGTTGCGCCTGATTTTCCTAAATTGAAATATCAATATTTGCCGCAAACAAAATATCAATAATCACATCTCACTCGTCAGGACGAGGATTTATTGTGCAATCGATATTTTGTCCCATCACCACTTCAGTTTCAATCACTTCATCAATTCAAACCTTCTGAATAGTTGATGCTGGAAATAGAAAGAAAGTCTCCGTGTATGAGCTTCTCCTGCGTTTATCTGTGTTTATCACTCTCGTGCAATTCAATGTCTGTCTGTGTGTGTTTGTCTATGTGTGTCTATGTGTGTCTATGTGTGTCTATATGTCTGTGTGTGTGTCCCAGCACAGAACAAGGCGTTCATTGATGCTGCCAGTGCGGCTCTGGAAGGCGTCCAGGGTAGAGTAGAGCGGAGGAGAGTGTTCGAGGGGCCTGGACGCTGCCAGGGAGTTTTCAATGTTTCACACAGACACAAACCTTCAGTCTCCTCTTCACTTTTTCTTCAATGGGACTCTCAGAGGAGCATCATCACACACACCCTGAGCCAAGTTGGCTCGTCCACAAAGGGCCCCGGTGGCCCCATTAGTGATGCGGGCGATCGTCCCGTTCGGTCGTTTGACCCAGATAGTATAGTACGGTGATGTTGGATTCATTAAAGCAATATACAGCGATGGTGCTGTGATAAAACGAGGCTGAACTGTGACCTCTGGACAATGATCAGAAGCTTTATGACAAACCAGCTTTTCCTCTTAAAAGGCTTCTACCTCATCAGTTACCTCATGTTTCACATTTATTTCTAGATAATGGAAGAAAGTGATTTTTCTCAGATTCTCCAGATGTCGCCTGGTTCTTCATGTGAAGTTGAGCCTCGAGGTTTGTTGATGTTCTGGCAACATCAGTGAGAAATGAAATCAGATAAAATAGCTAAATGTAGCTCAATGAGTTAGATAATTAATACGAATATTAAAAGGTTGATAATAATAAGTGTGATATGCTGGTGACCTGTCGGGGTCTAAACTCCGCCTTTCATCCAGTGTCAGCCGGGATTGGTGTTCTGATAAGAAGATGGGTGGATAATAATAATTATGGTTAGTGATATATAGCTGGTTCCTTTCTGTAAATTCCTCTTTTACAATAATAAACACATAGAAAATAGATGGATTCATCTTCTACACTGACGTCTAAGATGCTGTTGCTATGGAGAAGAGCTGCCCAGTTGAGGATGTTGCACCCTGAACAGATCGCTGAGCCCCGTCCGGTCCTTTAAATTCATCCTAATCCAGAAAGTGAGGTGATTTTAACTTTACGTTTCTGCCTCAGCTTCAGAATCTCAGTCAGTCCGATGTAAAGAACCAGAGTCAACCAGGAGAGTTTCATTTCCAATCCGATGGCTGGACGTGCTCCAACAGTCCCATCACCTGAGGAGAGGAGGAGGCCTTTAGCTGTAAATGATTCAGGGAGCTCTGCTGTGTCCTGCTGCTCCAATCCTCATTCCCATCACATCTGCATTTTCCCCGTCGTCGTCTCCAGGAGCTGCGCGGCGTGGCGTGGCGGGGGATTTTCTCCCTAAGCTGATTTATATCAGCTGATAGCCCTGTCATGAAGCTAGGCGCTGGAATGAATGGATGAATGGACGGATGAATACAGGCGATGAAAGAATGGCGGCGAATGAGGCGCAGATTCGTCTCCGCGTCTTAACTGCGGCTTCCTGTTTGATCAGGGAGGAGGGAGAGAAGGAGGGATGGTGGAGAGAAGGAGGGATGGGTGGAGGGAAAGAAGAGGGCAGAGGTTTCGGATGAAGATGGGTGTTAAAGGTCATGATGGAGGAGAGGAAGAAGAGCGAGGATGGGGATGATGGGAAGGGAATAAGGGATGATGTCTGAAAATGGAAAAGCTTCAAAGACAGATGTTGATCATGAAAGAGAGGCAAAACTGAAATGGAAGATAGATTGATTGAAGTGAGAAGATGAAGGAGGAGCAGGAGTCACACATGTTATCACAGAGATAGATAATGGCTGAATCCAGCTCTGTGATGGGAAACGTGAACGTGCCGTGTCGCTGTCAGCTGCAGTGACGTGATGAATGTACAGTATCATAACCTGATGACTTCTCCTGCACATTATTCCCTTGTTCAAACATCCATCTGCTGCAGGTTAACTGACGACAGAATATAGATCAGAAGCTGGAACGACAGACAAACGTTAAGATGCTTTCATCTCACTGTTTACATGTGATTCTCTCAGTTTCTCTCTTTTGGTTTTCTGGACAAAATGTATAAGATGAGAGAGAAATTAGATCTGTTTTAGTCCCACAAGGGAAATGTGCCTGGTTAACCAGAGGAGGAAAGAGAAACACACACGCAGTGAAAGTACTAAATAATTAAAGATGCAATATAGAATATATAGTGTAACAGTTTTACAAATCCATGATACATAATTGCACAGGTCCCACTGTTATTTGATGCATATTAATGTCTCTATGTTCTCTCCTGTCTCATCTCTTCCTTCTTCTTCTTCTTCTTCTTCTTCTTCTTCTTCTTCTTCTTCTCCTTCCTCCTCTTCTTATCCTCACCCTCCTCCTTCTTCTCATTCACCTTCTTCTTCTTCTCCCTCTTCTCCATCTTCTTCCTCTTCTTCTACTCCTCCTTCCTCTCCTTCCTCCTCTTCCTCAGCTGATGAAGCTGCTGCTGACTCCTCCCAACGTGCCCTCGGGCGTCGACGCACACAAAGATGGAGTCCATGGCCATCGCTATAGCAACAGAAGCCTGCAGCTACGGCCGGTCAGACCTCTGGTCAAGGTGAGTCTCAGATTACAGCGAGTTCCTGTCAATTAAAAGGTGGATTACAGTGAGAGAGAGATTTTAAAAGTCGTCCTCAGACTGTGAAGCAGAAGTGAATCCCTGTGTCCTGCTGTACCACACATCCCTGTTTCCACTGCCTGGTTCACTGTGTCTTCTGGAGCCCGGACAGATAAAGAAATTGGATTTTTCAAATCACTTTCCCTCAGAGGTGGCGAGTTAAAGCAGAAGTAATTCACTGCTGCACGCGAGGCCTGAAGTCGCCCACACTGCAAAAGTTCTTCTTCAAACAAGAGTCTGCAGTTGTTTTTCTCAGGATTGGGTCAGAACAGATGTTGGCATTTGATTTTAAAGGACAAGTAAGTTCTCCAAACATTTGAGGCAAAACAAGCCTGCAGGTTGAGATAGTTTCAGAGCTGTGAAACCTTTTAGTTTAAGATAGATGGTAAAACTTTAGTGTCTGACTCTGCAGCCGGTTTCTTCCAGCAGTCAACGCTGGTGTCTTTATACTGCAAACTCCATCTTTCTCCCACTTTAGAAAGTTGTAGTCGTTGTTTTAACTTCTGCACCTAATCATGGAGGTGGCAGATCAGGAAATGCAAAGTAAGTTGCTTTTCATGCATCAATGTTGACACATAAATTAAAGTAAGGCCAGGAACAGCTCTATTTCTTAAGAAGAGGTCTTTAAAGCTGCTTTCAGACCTGCACTAGTGTCTGGACATGATCCTGAACATGCTCCAAGTGAGTCCGTGTGCATCTGCTTTTTTATACGTGAAACACAAACTCCTGACAATGTCCAGCCATCTTGCAGAGTTCATGTCTGCAAACAGCATCAGTGTCACCTAAAGCAGATTCATTACACTGGAGTTTGAGCATCAAGTCAAGGTTAATCACAATGTAAAAGACCTTTCTCCCCCAACACCCTGCAAAATGTTGTTAAATAAAATTTAAATAAGATGATTTGCTTTCAAAATAGTTAAGTAGTAAAGTCAGTTTTGACCTCGAAGACGAAACCTCCTCACAGGTCTCTGATTCTCATCCAGTCCAGAGAGCTGCGGCCGAGCGTCAGCTTTTATTTTATTTCCTGAAATGACAGATCTCTCAGTTTAGAATAAAGACTCCGTGGACCGTCGTGCTCGCAGCGTCTCCTCGTGACAGATGTAGTGTTGGCGAAGAGCGGACGTTTACAAAGCCTCGTGCTGTATGACTTAGCAGTAATTGGATCGCCGCTACCATTGTGCTTCAAGTGGCCATTGATTACAATACCAGTCGTTTATCTTGTGGCAGCATAAAGCGCGGTGAGCCTTCACCCTGCAGCCCCCTGCTCGGGCTCAAGAAAGGAGGAGAGAATATACCCACAGGATGCAGCGCGGGGATAAGCCCGGCCTGTATCCATCACACACACACACACACTGTCGTAACCCCGCGGCCGCTCGCTGTGTGTGTCAGCTTTACTTTCTGTGTAGTGTGGCTTTGCTGTGGCAGATGGTGGAGTATTGACTGACAGGTCACGAGGGCAGCAGTGAATCGCTGCCTCTCTCTCTCTGTCTGAGAAACTTAGAATCAGCCGTTTCATCGCAGCTGCACGTTGAATCATTCCTCTGAGTTGGGAGTAAAGTGTACCGTGCGTGTGTGTGTGTGTGTGTGTGTGTGTGTGTGCGTGTGCGTGTTCCTGTATCCAGGGCAGGAATCTAAACATCCATGGATGCTTGGAGATATTTCCAGCTGAGCTACGGTTTAATAAAGACGAATGGATGAAAATGTTTCATATAAAACATCAATATTAAATGTCAGTATGGACTGAAGGCTGGAGAGATGGAAAATATTGACATCAATTTATCACAGTTTATTTAAAATTTGTCTTTTCAAATAATTTTTATTGAAAAATGAAGAAAACGTGACATTCTGGTTCTTCAACAAACAGAAAACAGACTTCTGACCATGAACCTGTTTCACATTCTACCTCAACCTTGTTTATTTGTCATCTTTAATTATTTCTTTTGTGAACATCTTTTTCTAAATTTCTTTCTTTACTTTAAAAAACTGTGGAAAATCCTTATAATAAATTCAATAAAACATTTTAAGATAACTGTTGAGGCTCTGATGCATAACGAGCAGTTAATTTACATGTTGTTCCCATTGTTCTCCTCTCTTTATGTTTATGAAAAAAAATAATCTTTTGTATAATAAAGGGCTTTGAAAGGTGTCCTCTTGCAAATCAGTTTCCCTCCAGGGATCACGACGTTAATCAGTCGGTCCTCTTGACACCGAATTCATAAAGAAATCTGGGTGAAAATCTGTGAAAATTAATCTGCATCCTTTTAAAATTCATGAAGCGTAAAATCCCAAAACAAAGAGGCTCAGGAGCATCGACCACAGGAGCTGGGAAACGGGATGTTTGGGTTCTGCTGGTTATTTCTCTCCTGGACTCCGTCATTTACTTTTGTATCATCATCAAGTTCTTGCAGTTTAATTTAAACCGAACAGACAAGTTTAACAAGATGAAGGAGACTCACAGACACATTTTCATTTATTTAATCATCTTTTCATTTGGTTCTGTTGAGGTGTTCTTTATTATTGACGGATCGTTACCTAAGCAGGAGAAAGTGGAACATTTTTCTTTATTAGATAATAAAACATGTTAGTTGATGTTTGACACATTGTGCAGATTCCAGTGAAACAGAGAGAAGATGTTGTAACATTTGTTTTTCTTGCTCCGCCCTCAGACTGACCTTCCTCAGGAGCGGAAGCCCCGGGCCGTGCGTCCAGCGGGACGCCTCTGCACCGAGCTCCACCGCCACCTCACCACCGCCAAGGACGCGGAGGACGCGCCGGCCCCCGACACAGAGGAGGACGAAGAGGAAGAGGAGGACGAGGACAGTGAGTCGGAGGAGGATGAAGAGGAGGAAGGGGAGGAGGAGGAGGAGTCTTCCAGCAGCGAGGTGGAGGGCACGGCGGTTGCAGCCTCCGTCCCAGCCGAGCCCTTGAAGCCTCAGTTCAGCTCAGAGAAAGAACTGCGCTCGGTGGTGGAGCTGATCACGTACATGCACACCTACTGCCTGCCCACGCGGAAGCAGCAGGGCTGGGAGCGCAAGGACGTACCGAGGTCCCGGGCCCGACCCGAGGCCTCACGCCCGGCCGCCACAAACTCTGTCAGCAGAGTTGTCTTGGTGTCCGCTCCGGGGCCGAGTGGGGGCTTGGCTGGGACGGGCAGCGGCGCCCCCAGGAGGCTCCCCTTTGCGAGGAAGAGGGAGATGAAGGCTAACTCCCTTCTCCGTGAGCTCCTGCAGCAGAGCAGCTCTTACGATGTGAGCAAGCCTTACAGACTGCACAGCCCCCCCTACTCCCACTGCCCGATCCGACCCGCTCCCTTTGCCCCGGCTAAATCACACCCTGCCCCGTCCCAGAACTACACTGCCCCGAAACCAGAGCTACGTAAAGACTACTCCTCCCCCGAGAGGAGACACCGCTCGTGTGAGGCGCCTCAAACACCAGAGGAGGCCGCGGAGGACAGCGGCTCCTTCTCGGTGCGGCGTTCCCGGCGCCTGGCCTCTTTCCCCAGCCGCTTCGCCAAGAGGCTGCGGCCAGGACGAGCGCGGGAAGGAGAGGGGAGGGACAGGCATGAGAGGGAGGAGGAAGGAGCAGGGTTCAAACTCCTGCCGACCCAAGCAGGAGGTGGAACCACGACGGAGGCACGGCCAGAACCGCTCACGTCCAGCGTTGGTGCGATGGACCCGACCAATCCCTGTTTCCACAACGGTGAGTTGGACGGGGAAGATTAAGGCCTGGCTTTCATTGTCAATTTTTAAAAGCCGCTTAAGGCCGAATGTATTAGGATGACTGTATTTATAATCCATCTCTTTTATTATCAGGCCACAGTGTCAGAAAATTGATCCGTCTACTAAATCTGAGTCCCGGCCCATTGTTCATTTGTCGTCCTCTTTGTGAACAAGATGCAGGATTTACTTTGTGTCCTTGAGAATTTGAAATGTCGTAATTCAAGTCTCAGCATCATTAGATTTCAATCGTAATCCATATAAATCAGATCAGAAATGTGACTTCTGATTGTTAAGATCTGATCTGCGCCACACAGGACGTGAGCTGAGACATTCAGTTGTAGTGTGAATGTCGCCTGTGATGCCAAAAAAACACATCTTCTACACATTTATTTTATTTATTTACATCCATGGTTGTGAACTGGACTTTTATTCTGGTTTGCAGAAAAGCGAGCCTGTCTCTGTCTGCCTCTGAATCCCAAATCCACAGGGTGAGTATCTGTGTGCAGTTCTGTAGCAGAGAGAGTTTGGTTGAAGCACTTTGCATGAGCAGAATATTTCATGTTAACAAAGCAGGAGCAGTCGAAGCTGTTTTGCACAATAAAAGACCAGCAGTGTTTTTTGGGAAAATTGAAAGGAAACGCATGAGTTTACCGAGCTGACGCTTTCAGAGCTGCACGTGCAATCACGACAAAATGATCCAAGAGCAAAGGATTGTGAATGTGTGAATTGTTTATCTCTGGACACGGAGTGAGACACTGATTCCATTAAGGAGCAGAGGATTGGTTCAGTTTTTACTAATCTAATGTCTCTGAATATGCAAATGAGTGAGTTAATCACCTTTTAATGTAATGCCTCAAATTAAGCACAAATTGATTTCATCCTATTAGGTTATTTATGTCATTGTCTCAGTTATATAACCAAATGCTTCATAATCTGGTAGTCGTCCATAATTCATGAATCTTCACTTCAGTGTATGAAGGGGAATTAAATTGTTGGCAGGAGGTTGGAGGTCACTCTGAAATTAAGTCTCTTAAGATTATTATACTCTTATTATATTTGCAGTTTAAGATAAACCAGGATCCAATCCAATGTTTGGATCCAGAGATCCCTAATGAAGCGGGACCCCTGGCTGACCTCCTCCGATTTGTATCTGTACCAGACAGAACGCCCGTGCTGCTCTTTCTAAATTAACCTCCACACCCACCCACCCTCAGACCTCCAGCGCCAGCCAGTCACAAAGCTCAATTGTGATCGTGTACAAACTCCTGGCGTTCGTCCATCTTCTAAATGAATTTGTCTTTCGGAGCGCACACCAAAAAAAAAGAAAAAAAAAAAGTTGTTTTTAAGGGTAAGTGATATCCCGCCTGAAGCCAATCCGCTCGCCGCAGCTCCTGCTGCCTTCCATGGCGACTGCAGAGACAGAAACAGACAGAAATAGAAAGATAGAAGGAAGAATAGAGGAGAGGACGGCGGCGTACATATGGTTTCTGTGATAAGAAACCAGCAGCGCCGGGAAACGCCAGAGTTTACAGAGAGAAACATTCAAATTCAGCCGACATCAATAAAACTGCACAGTTTTCATTTCACGGAGGAACAAACGCCTTTACGGGATCTTATTGGATTAATGTTGATTTATTAACGTTGTAGTCTAATTCTTCTCCTTTCCTCTCCACTGACAGAGAGTCCCAGTTCAGCACCAAGCCTTTTGAGCAGACGCTCAGTGTGGATCTATGTGGAACGGCAGGTAAATACATATCTACTGTATTAGTTTTGTATATACGCTGATGTCACTGGTTTCACCTTCAATGTGTCGAGAACAGTGTGACTGAGTCGTATTTTGTTTGAGATTAGAAGCACAGATGCTTCAAGTGTCTTAAAGAAATAACTTGATATTTTAGGAAATATGCTCATTTTTCTGAAAGAAAACTCTCAGATCTGTGAATATGAGAGTAGCAGCCACTTAGCTGAGCATAAAGACTTAGAAGTTTATGGGGTAAACATTTCTGCAAAGCAAAATATCCATTTTCTGAATATTTGTAAAAGTAAAGTAACTGAATGACGACCATCGCAGCAAAAATACACAAAATCTGTATCATTATCAGGATCTGCATAAAGATCTCTGCATTATTTCTTTAGAAAGTTCTTCCTTGGCCCACATCCCGACCTTTCCCTTAGTTTCAAGAAAATCGGTTCAGTAGTTTTTGCGTAATTCTGCAAATCATGTTTTGGTCTAATAGGTTTTACGATGTGACTATTTCCTGGAAGGGTGTGGTTTATAACCTGCGAATGTGTGTTGCTTGTCCTCAGGTCTCACCCCTCCCACCACCCCGCCTCACAAACCAGTGGAGGACGAGCTCTTCAAGCCGGCAGAGGGAGGAAAGGTTAGCGTGGGATCGGGTGGCGGCAGCAGTGACGACGGTGGAGGCGGCGGCAGTGACTCTGTTCATCCGGCATCGAACGCCAACGTTGCCACGAAGGGCTCGTCTTGGCTGAGCCGCGCCCACCACCAGAGGAAGCTTCCGGAGCAGACGGAGCTGTACGCCCAGCTGCGGCGCATGGGCCAGGCGGGCGACAGCGACACCACCCGCGACTTTGGTGACCACGACTACTGCGCGCTGAGCCTCGGGGAGAGCCGCAAGCGCAGCGCCGCCATGCTCGGCACCATGTTGCAGGCACAGGGAGGGAGCGATGGACCCAAAGCAGCTGACGATCAGGTAGCGGCTGGGAAGGAGAAGGGGGAGGGGCTGGTGATGTCACAGGACGCAGAGCCGAAGGAGCAGCGGACGACCTTGGTTATATCGTGCTCGCCGCCGCCGGAGTCCCAGTCGGCGTCTCGCTCATCATCGCCCATCCCCCCGTGTCCTGACTCCCCCGCCAGCAAGACAGACTCCAGGTGAGACAGAGACGGGGACAGGTATGAAGGGGGGGGGTCAGACAGAAATGTCGAGAAGACGGAAAGAACGAATGTGAAAAGAGTAAGAGAGAGAACAACGTGACTGAAGAGACGTTCATACACTCTGTCCAAGTCTGAGTCCTTAGTTCTCAGCATATTGTGACACATATGGCAAACCAGCTGCTCCACTACTCCACAATCTGAATCCACTGCTCAGCTTCCAACGATATTACTAGAGTTTCTTAAACTATCTGTCATCAGATCCCCCAACGAGGCAAAGATACTGAGAGAGACGTAATTTCTCATTAACTGTGAGGGTCTGTAGCTTGGACTAAAATACGTGGACAGAAAAGTTTAGTAATGTTGAACGTATCACAAATCGCACAACAGTCACTGCACTTCCTTTGGCCTTTAACAACACAGATGACAAGTGTGAAGCTGATAAGTGAACGAATCTCAGAATATGCGAGCTACATACAGACAAACAGAGATTTCTGATAGATATATGGAGTTTTAGCACTTATGTTCCACACGTTGACAAATTTTTTAACTCGCCGACAAAAGCACCTGAACGGAGTCAAATCGAAAACTCGCCATCACTTTGTGTGGACTCTATAAAGACGTGATTCGAGAGGTTTTACCGACACGTTCCCTCCTCTGAGTCGACTTCTATCAGGCTAAGCATCGAGATGAATCTGCAACGGGAGCAGACACACGAGTCCTGGTCCTGGTGAAAGATCATGTAGTGTGTGACCCCCTGTCACCAGTCAGTCGTGTTATATGACCCACACAACAACTACAAGACTCCTGCAGGTCATGTAGTCTGAACCCAGAAGTCACAGATTTCAACAGTCACTGACTTCTAGAACCGTAAAGTTCAACATGAGTCTCTCAGAGAAAAAGGTCAGAGCTCGTATTATTTCTGCTCATGACAACGACCGACATGAAGGGAGTGAATGAAGGAGCGAGAACAGAGCGATGCTGCAGTCGCTTGGAGGAAGGTCTCCTTTTTCCTGCAGCAGTTCACCTGTTTCCACATGTCTGACATTTCAGTTTCACCTTGTGTTCGTCCTTATCTCACTCACCGTCCTCCCCCTCTCCCTCCTCCTCTCTTTCTCGTCCTCCTTCAGTGAGAACTCCGAGATCTGTCCCGACGACAAGCAGAGGAACAAAGCCAAGTCTGACGAGGTACATTGACACTGTGGTCTCCTCCTACTAGAACTGAAGAAATGTTTTGTCCCACGTCAAAAAGACAAACTTGACCTAAAGCACAAGTTTTATGTCCACAAAACATGAAATTCGAACGTACACAAACTGATGAGGCTTCAGCTGCAGCATCGCAGTGACAGCTTGTAAATGAACACAGGGGCGTCTGAAGTGTGTCAAGTGTTGAGCCTCAGGATGCTCCACACTTTCTGCTTCAGCTCTCACGTCGATCTGTATTCTGAATTGTCCTTTGTCCTGACTGTTGCCATGGTTTCCCTGTTGCCAGGACAACTGCCAGGTGTTTTACATCCACAACCTGCCAAGCAGCGTGACCCAGAACATTCTGAGGAAACGCTTCCAGGTTTTCGGCAAACCGGAGGACTGCAAAGTCATCATCTGCAACGAGTAAGTGACCTGAGCTAAAATCCTGCGATGTGAGCAGATGGAGGAACTTAGTTTTTTAGGTGGGGGCGTGCACCATGGGTCACAGTGTGTGTGTCTGTGCGTCCAAGTTGCACAGTTTAAAATATAACATTGTTCATCAAATGGAAGTATTGTTTTTGGACAATTCATTCTAGACTGAGATGCAATTGCGAGAAAAACTCAGTTGCACTGTTTGGAAAATGAAATTTTGTTAAAAGACGACTCCAAACTTTTTTAAGTCTTCAGAAACACTGGAAATCGCAAACGTTTGACAATTTGTTGGAACTGAACGTTTAAATGTGCTTTAGTGTCCATTCCGGACAACAAAAGTTTTTTTATAACGTCTGAATCTGGGATTTGTTTTGAGCACTGGACTTTTTTAACACTTAGAAGAACACTTGTTGATCTCTTCTGATGTACAGCATGTTTATTTGATTTTTTATTTTGTATCATTAAAGTAAAGCACGTCTCTGTCTCTGTCTGGTTCACAGGGAGCGCTGTGGGGTGATTAAGATTCGCCAAGGAGGGGGTCAAAGACACTGGAGAGAACAGGAAACAGTTTTCCAAAACGGACCTGCGGGCCTGAGGAGGCTGTCGAGGAAACGCTACATAGACCTTGGTAATAATACACACACACACACACGCACAACTAAACACCACAACTCAATACCTAAACCTAATTCAAACGCTAAAACCACTTGGTTTAAGCGTTTAAACCCTCAAAAGTAAAAACTAACTTACGACAATGAAGGATTACTTTACAAAACGTGAAGTAGCACAGCTCAATTCAATTTGTCTCACAAAACACTGAGCTGGAGGCTTCGCAAAGTTGCAATTAAATAATGACGCAGTTTTTCACGTCACAGTTCACTAGAGTTCAACTCTATGCAGAAGCACCTTGTAAATTTACTTTGCCTCCTTATTGGGTTGAAGCCGAGTCCATCTGAAATGTCTTGTGACGAGTGTTTTCTACTTTTGGACTCTTTATTTCTTGCCTTTGACGATGACCCTGTCTTGTCTCGCAGATGAGGCCGGTCCGGGCCCCGTCAAGAGCAAGTACGATGCACTGGACTTTGACACTCTGCTGAAGGAAGCCCAGAAGTCCCTCCACCGCTGACAGCACAGCGCCCTTGACTGGCCAGCCTTAGTAAAGCGCAGCAACATCCCTGCGACTACACTGCTCTGCCCTCAGAAAGGCCTCTGGGTACCTCCATGCAAGGCAACCTCGCAAAATGTTTACATTTTTACCATTGGAATAAAGTAAGGACCTTGTTGTTTTTTTAAGTTTCTTTCACCGGAGGATACTGCTTAAAAACGAGGACGCCACCGGGAGTCCGGACGGGTGAAGAGACAATGGAGGGAATAAGACTTTTAACAGCACTGGTACAACAACCACAAACAGTAACGATACAGTTGTCTGCTGAACAACAACAACAAAGCTGCTTCCTGTCTGTGTTGGTGACATCATCGCCCTGCCTTGGAAGCGCGGGTGTGAGAGACCTCTGTAGCAAATCCTTGCTAACCCTGCATTGCGTTGGTCGTCGTGGTGTGTGTGTTTCTGCGTGTGCGTGTTCTTTGTTCAGTTTGTTTTGTAAAAAAAAAGGAAAGTTAAAAAAACTCCCGTTTTCCAACCAGGGGTGTGGTGAATCCGCCGCGTTCACCGTGAAGTCTAACACAAAAAAAAAAAAAATTTACCCTGCTTTGTTTTAGCGAAAAATTGTGGATGTTATAAATTTTAAAGATCTATTGTGTGTGTGTTTATGACAAAGAATATAACAAAAAACATTTAACGTAATCATTTGATGACTGATAAAAGTTTACAAATCTAAAAGTGAAGAAGAAAAAAAATCACCTTTTTTTCTTTTTTGTAACTGTAGTGCTTCCTTGATTTGATCTATGCACTGTAAGGAGGGAACTGTCTCCGCTGGCCTCCACTTCCCCTGGGACTCGAATCTCCAGCTCTGTCATGCTCAATATGTTCCGGCGTCTGCTACTGGCTGCTGCAGGTTCCGTGGGATTGGCGCTTCGGTTATTAAGACCCTGACTTGGGTTGTGGGGGGGGGATTTACCTTGTGAGCGTCTCCGGCCAATTGAAACCACAACTGTTCCTTGGAAAGTTCTTACCTTTAAACGTGATATGTTAAAATAGGCTGATTTGACATCATAACTATTATAAAGTTTAGTCATTTTTAAAAAAAAGCTTATAAAAGATAATTCTCAGGCTATTGCAGAAAAAATTCGTAGGTTTTAGGCGAGTTTACGAGATTCAGGGTTAGGTTTGGAGTCAGTTGAGTTAATGGATAACATCAGTAAACACCAACGCATTTCCTTAAAACGTTGGTGTTTTCTTGTTTTGGTCCAGTGACGGTCACACATCCATCCTAGAAGTTAAATCGTTGTTGTCGCCATTCCTCGATTGCTTCGAAAATACAGTAAAGTGACCAGAAGCAAATTTGTCCATGTCTCCAGAGAAGATTTGACAAAACAATAGTTTGTGCTTCAGCGGCCGACACCGGGTAAATCTCTTCCCCACCTCGACGGGTCTTGATGCGTCTCTGATGTGGTCCCACTGAACATATGTCCCCCCCCCCCCAACCAATGCAACAGTTACTGTTTACATTTGGACTGCAGCAAGCAGAACGACAATGGGGAAACAGGGTTGGTAGCCATCTGCGCTTTCATACCACACCCGATATGAATTCATCGCATCCGCACTTTGACCAGAACCAGTCCGGGTTTTTCCGTCGCATAGGGAAACCATCAGTCGTTACAAGACCTGTAAATAGATGTTCTATTTGGATTGTCCAGGATTCCCCTGGTTTCTCTGCGACATTGGCACTTGTAACGACATTTCAAACAGCACAGACCAATTTGCTGCATTTAATCCAAATGGAATGTATTTAACAATCTGAATGTATTCATCGCGTTTTCCCCCATTTCTGCTTGCCCAAAGATTGTGGAGCTTTTTGGTGCTTTACAAAAAAGGGTTAGCCTCGCTCGCTCGTCCGGTCGGTCGACCGCATGCGACCCGATTCCAGCTGGTAGTGCAGTCTGGGTACAGCGCTTACTTTACAGTCCTCGTGCAGCCAGTAGCAGCCATCGTCCAAAAGCGAGATAAAGCCTCCGAGCCTGCCAATCCGGTGGCACCGAACCGCCACATCTGCAACACAGCCAGGGAACGAGTGAGGTGTGGGCTAGAAAGTAACAAAAAGAGCAATCGGACAATGCGATGTCTCGTCCGGGAGGTACTGTATCAGCTGAGCATCTCTACCTCACATCCATCCATCCCTGTCTTCGTATTTCTAGATGCTCTTCCTCCTCCTCCTCCTCCTCCTCCTCTTTTTATAGGTCTGTCCCTCTCTGTTTTGTTTTACGTCCGGTGTGTTCTCTGTGTGAGGTTTTCCCCAGCGATGGGCGGTTATAGGTAGTGTGGGGGTTTGTGTTTTTGGTTCTTTTTATATATACTTTACGACTCCCTCTACCACTGAGTCCGTTGTAAGAGGAATAATCTCTTGTCTTTCTACTACTCTATCCTTCGCTTGCCTCATAACGGTTTTAAGCGTGTCCGTTTCTTGGAGTCTCAATAGTGTGTCCTTGTGAGTGTTGTCTTTGTCTCGTGTTTTGAGTCGGACACTGCTGACGCTTGCGGGTTGGTGAGGAAGGGTCGGGAGGGGGTTGAACGGCGGCTCGGTGGTCGGTGGTGCACCATCCATCCCGACTTTCCCCCGTTCCTCCTCTCCTCGGCTGAGGATTTCAATAAGACTCAGCCCCGACTCTTCCTCCGTCTCTATCTCTAACTCTGTCGCTTTCTGACCCCGTGGGTTCAACTCCTCGCTTCGAGGTCGACTCCAAACCCTGGTGAACTCCTCCTTTTTAACAAATAACCGTTCTCTCCCCCCCCCCCCGTCCTCCTACCTTGTTCTTTCTCTATCTAATCAACTCCTCGGTAACACACACAAAAAATTGAATGTTTACATCACTCGATTCTCCTTTGACTTTATTAGGAACGCACACTAAGTACAAAGGCGCCTTATTCAGTGTTTTTAAAAGATATATATATATATATATATATATATAACAGCAAGTGAAGTGGCCTAGAAGGATGGACCCTCTCCAGGCTCACAGATGTCCCAAACTACAAAAAACAATTTAGTGCTATACATACTGATTAAGAAACAAGGTTCTGGAAAAAAAAAAAAGAGGAAAAGAAATATTTAATTCTAACAAAACTAATCGCAAACAACTGAATGAGTATTTGTGCTTAGTATGTATACTACTAAAAAGTGAGAGAATGTGCTGGTTTACATGTTAAAAAAAATATATTATGAATATATAATGTGTATATAGCACTATGCCTCATTGTAAACATGAAATATATTGTGTGTTTTTTTGTTTTAAAGGTGGCGGGTCACAGTTTATTGCTAATCAGTCGGGAGGCGGTCGGGTCGCTGAGTTTATGTTGCAGGGAGGAAATGAAGGGAAAAATAAATTGACATTGACTTCACCCAAAGTCCGACACTGTTGTAAAACGAAAGACAAAAAAATACGAGAATCCCTTTAGACTATCACACTAGAAGGTTCTGTTTCTTTGCTGTTATGAACTGACGGAATATTTTTTGATTAATTTTTTTCTGTTTTGTTTTTTTGAAAAAAAAAAAAGAAGCAATTTGAGATGCAATACATAATAATCTTATCTTTAAGACAGCCTTTCTGAAACACTGAGGTAATAATGTACAGTGTGTGGTCGGCTGTTGAGCCACAACATGGGCAATCTTTTAGCTGCAGATTCAGTAGGTTACTGTGCTGGATGTTGACTGCTGTGAAACTAGAAAAATCATGAAAACAAATCGCAGGAAGAATGTGGTCGGTCGTCTCGTAAACACGTAACACGTATACAAAACAAGCCGTAATAATATACTCTTGCACAAATAATGTCCCAAGTAGTAAAACATTGCCACAATATTTTCTTCGTATTGAAAGGAAGCTGTTGTAACTATGTTATTACCACGTTTTGATGGTGCACAGGTTTGTTAGAATCTGAGTTGCATTGGACACTTGTATTACCGTTAATAATTATACATGTATAACTCTGGTAGAGGAATGTGGGAGGGAAGGAAAAAAAGAAAGCTGTCGCTGGTTTGACCCCGTTTTTAAAATGGGTTGATGCAGACGAGGTCGACACTGTAGAAATCCCAATGTCACTGCCGAACTTTGACCCCATCGCAAAACAGAGGAAGCATTTGGTTTAGACACAGAATCGTATAACGGTCCAGTTCGCAGAGAGGGACACTAAAGTGAAACCAGACAATTGTCTTTGAAACTGAAATGTAAGTAGAGAGCTTACTCTCACCAAAGCCCTTTCAAGATCTGTGAATGATTCCCAATTATTGCAATGTAGAAGAATTTGAAAAAGAAAAACCCTACCACCAAGTTTCGTGGAAATGTGATCAGTAGATTTTGCGTAATCCTGCTTCCAAATCACAACAAACCAACCAACAGGGACAGAAACACGACCTCCTTAGAGAAAGTTAAAGGGTTTGAACAAGAGGGGAAATGGACGTTCTGCTGTATTACGTTTCTCACTGAAGACCAAAAACGTTACTTTGAAATACCGTTTACGAACCTTTTCACATTACGAGAGTTTTATGTCGCAAAGCTAGTTTCCGTTGAACCTGTTGCGTCGTAGGAGAAACGTAAAGTGTCTCCATCTAATCCAAAAGTCAGACTTCCGTGTATGTGAGGAACCTTGAGCCATGAGCACGTTGTGGGATTTCTACAGTGGCCGCCCGCCGCTGTGCCTGTGACGAGTTGTTAGAGGTGAACAACATCACATCGACTCCATTTCTCATCATGGCGAGCCTTAAATATCAATCGGGGGGGAAACAAAGCTACAACTAGCTCTTACTATTTCTGTTTCAACTCCTTTCCAATCCAATGTGGTTTATTATTAAATAATTACTGACGTAATTAAAACTTTTTTCAATAGCCATATTATAAAAAGGTATATACATATATATGAATATATATATTTGTGTGTTTGTGTAGATATCTAGAAGATTATATACTTTCTTATAGAAAACTTTGATGTTGACCATTCTCCTCAGTGTTTTGAGAACACGTTGACACATTTCAACATAATGCCGCTGGGTCTCGGTCACAGGTCGACGGGCAACGAATCCAAATAGAAAAATAAAAACCTTATAAAAAAAAAAAAAACCTTCCAAAGGGAATTCCCCTCATCAGAATGCAATACCTTTCTTTCCACGATTCATTTGAGACAAATGGAAAAATGGCAAGAAAACCCATAAAACTTGACAGGCAAGTTGACCAAAAAAAAAAAAAAACAGAGAACACTTCAAGGATAAAGCTCGTGGCGGCTCGCGGGAAACGGGTCGTTTTCCGCGGCCGTGTCAGATTCAGTTTTATACACGTCATGTTTCCGACTCCATGGCCCCACTTCCTTGTTTTTTTTACGTCACTTAACGTTTCTTTTGAGTTCAGGAAAACAATGTATCTGTCAAGCTACGCCATCGAATCGGCCCCAACCAGGACAGGAGCGCTTGCAATACCGGCTCGAGCCCGGCCTCGTGTTTGATCTGCAAGTGGTTGTGTCGCATTTCAGCATCAACAGTTCATTAAAGGTTAATCTGTGAAAACTTGACGGCAACAGTGATGTCAAATAGGGACTTATAGTAGGGACTGTCAAAATCTGCTAAATGTGAGTGGGTGTTTTTTTTTTTGGGTGGAAGAAAATACTTTGACAAAAGGGCATACATTGTTTTTGTTATTACTATTGATTTCATTGTCTATTTACATCTAATGACTATCAAATTCACAAATGATTTTTTTTAACTTAGTTTTTGGTAAAAAACAAAAAGGTAAATACTGCTAGTGAGATTTTATATTTTTACATATGTTGGTTTTATTTTGCGTTTCTTCTTTTTTTATTTATACGCCACTTAGTTTGGATATCTTTAAATGGTGTTTTTGTTTCTTTTCTTTTCTTCATTTTGTGTGATTTCATGTGTCTTGAGAATGTGGAGACAAAGGCATTTCAGTATTTTTGAATTGTTAAAATCTAGTTTCATAGAAGCGGAAGTATCTGATGTTATAAATTATATTTTAATTCATGTAAATAGTTTAAAACAGAAGACTTTGGCTTCCTTTTAAACTGAATACATTTCTCTTCAGAGATTGTTTACATTATGAAACTGTAGAGATGTGCTCCTCATATACTGTAAAAAGTACATATATTCATTGATTTGCCTCCAAAAAATAAAATCCTAATGAACAGCACCTCGGAGCTCGTGTGATTTCTGACTTTACAAGAAAAGGATGAATGTTTGGATTTAGCTTTAGCTCGCTGTTGATCAATGATGTCTCAGAACATAAGAAATCTTACGTTACATGTTGGGGTTTGTTCCCAACTGGTTTTTAACTATTCTTCTCAGATTGCAAATGTTGTTTGGGTTCAGAGTATATATTCTTATGTCCCTTTAGGCCAGTGGCTGGTGGAATGTTTTCAGGTTGTCCATCCATCCGTACGTCCAGTATCTCAACAATGCCTTGAGGGAACAAATGTCAAAAGTCAAGGTCACGGTGGCCTCGCAAAGCAAATGATTTGCCTTGTGAACGCGATATATCTTTAACATCTTGAGGGAATCCTCTCAAATTTGGCACATT
Source organism: Hippoglossus hippoglossus (assembly GCF_009819705.1). Classification (NCBI taxonomy): domain Eukaryota; kingdom Metazoa; phylum Chordata; class Actinopteri; order Pleuronectiformes; family Pleuronectidae; genus Hippoglossus; species Hippoglossus hippoglossus. Next base: position 25,360,811 of record NC_047160.1, read on the forward strand.
GATTCATTTGGACACAAGAATTACCCAAATTCATTGTGGTAGCCAAAGGTCAAAAGTTGAAGTCACAGTGGCCTCACAAAGCAAATTTGTTACCTTGTGAACGTGATATCTCTGTACCGTCTAAAGGGAATCCTTTCACATTTGGAACAATCATTCATTGGGATGCACGAATTAACCTACTTGATTTTTGCAGCCAAAGGTCAAAAGCCAAGGTCACGGTGGTTGGATGTGTTTCTTGAACATTATATGTTAAGATCAGCTTGAGTGAATGTCTTCAAATTTGGGACAAACGTCCACTTGGACAAACTGATTAGATGTTGGTGGTCGAATGTTAAAGGTCAAGGTCACTGTGACAGCAAGTTCTCGGCCTGTTGAACATATCTCCAGTCTGTCTTCAGACCAGTTGCCACGTGCACTCAAAGAACTGATTAGATTCCAGTGTTCAAAGGTCAAAGACCAACAATACTGGTTTTCTTCTTTCTCAGCCGCTTTTTTCTAGTGAAGACAAACCTTTCAAATAAGTTTCGTGTTTTTACTTTACTGAGTTTTTTCTGCATCATGACGTGTATGTGGGTCAAAATGAGCTGCGGTGGCTGTGAAGTGAAGAAGCAAAGAGGAGTGAGTTAATATCAGGCTTTGAATGATCAGACGATACTTGTGAGAAGAAGCAGTTGGTTTTCTGTGAGATGTAGAATATCACTAAAAACTAATCTGTAAAGACATTTTCTCTGCACAGGTTCTTCATACTCAGACAGAAATCTGTTCAGTACATCAAATCTAACTTTTCAGTTTTATTCTCGTCCATAGTCTGAAGGTTCTTACATGTTTTTCTTCTGAAGTTTTCAACCTAAAACATGTGGAGAATTTTTTTTTAACAACTGTTGACAGAAATGTATGATTTATGAAAGAATAAGAATATGAGATATCCAAAATCCCCTTTGTGAAAAGGTTTGACTCTAACATGTCAACAGCACAAAACCTGGCTTTATCTAAAAATCCTGTTTATGGAAATATTTGTGCACCATTTAAACACAATTTCTGCTTCAATTATTGCTTCAGTGTAATTAACTTACAGACGTTTCATGGTGATATCTGTAGTTTAATGCATCACTTCCCTGTCTTGAAATACTCGTGGGTCATGAGTTATTAGAATATCTGTCGGTAAGAAAAGAAATCTCATATCTATAATTATTAAGACATCATTGAAACATCTTCATGAAGACACCATTAACACATTGAAGAGCTGCTATGAATATGGCAGTAAAAACTGAATTCAGCTTGAAAATTAATGAATTGTAAAGGTTTGAGTTTGTTTCTCCTTCATGTTGTTGGTATTTTTGCTGCTGCAACAAATCATCCCACTCACTCAGAATAAACTGAATAAAAGTCTGTTTCAAGGACCAGTTCCTCATCTACCCCCCCCCACACACACACACACTTTGAGAGCTGTTATTTATGTGTTTGTATGAAGTGGGTGTCGGCCTGCTTACACAAGACGGAGCATATTGTACGACTGCTGCGATCAACTTATCAATGCTGTGGAGAGGGTTCAGCTTCACAAAGCAATATGCTCTGCTGCCGGTGCTCGCTCACACACACTCACACACACACAGACACACACACACACAGACACACACACAGACACACACTAATGGGCGCTCCCTCTCTCCAGTCTTCCCCTGGTTAAACAGAACCCTATTAACAGGCCGCTGGCAATTTTCCGCCTGGCTAGACCGTGATTCACATGTCAGTGACTGCACTGATGATGTCCATGCATGGGACATCACTACACCAGCAGCTCTGATGGTCTCTTGTCTCCTGTCACAAACACTATGGCAACACACACAAAAAAGAAACAGAAGAACACGAGAGCGTTTACATTTCACGAGAGCTCCGAGACAACGAGGATGAATGAAAATCTAAAATCCTCTGAGCCGTGGCCCTGTGCACTCTGTTGGTTTTACACGTCCAAAGTTCAACTAAATTGTTCTCTGACCCCCACGATGCAGCAAGTTCATTCATCCATTTAAAACTGCTCTGAACTCCCAGACTTCAGAAACTTTACCCTCTCGCTCTCTAATCAAGCACGGAGCGATGTATCAGCGAGGCTTCCAGGTTAGAGACTGAATGTGGGCCACTTTGTGCTGCTCCTCGTTCTGCACACAGCTTTGTTCAAACTCTCACACGCCTCGTCTGAAACCTGCATTTTGTTCAAACTATCAAACGTAAGTTATGACACATCCATAAGAAACTCAGCAGCATGAGCATCACACTGAAGTTATGTCAGGTTGTTACCAAGTTTGTGTTTGTGTCCTCACTTTGCTGCTGGACAGGTAATGTAAAGTACGTGTATGTAGACTTAGGTAAATTAGAAATCACAATGATCCAGAAACCAGTAAGAAACCAAAATAATTATCTGAAAGTAGCCAAAGCGTGTAGATCGTAGACTGTAAACAAAAACAGATGGAGTCCACTCTCTCCCAGTCGAGGTGCAAATCCAAATAAAAATCTGGATCAAGTGAATTCAAACAAAACGTTAAAGTTTCGTGCTCTACTGAGTTTTTAATAGCTTCCATGTCATGTGACTCACTGTCTACAAACCAATGCTGACTTTTATTATTCCCTGTCACAGAGAAGACACTTTATTATCTCCTCCCTATCAGGGTGTGTTTTCATTGACGTATGTTTGCTTTGTTTGTCTGTTCGCAGGATAACTCAACAACTAGTGAGCAACGATCCAAAGTAGAATCTATTCAAGTGGAACGGTTCCAGATAATTGGGCCGATCTAGGGTTTTAACTTTCTCTATCATGACGAGATGAGACGTCAGCCTCGGTGGATTCACTCTCCCAGTGACCTTTTCTTCCTGTTAAGCACTTTGTACCTTAAATGGACCAGTGGCTCACATTAACACACCCAACAATCTGTCAACCTGCAGTATGAAAATGAAATAAACACCTGTCCCATCCTGCAGCTCCTGAAACGACTGTGGAGCTGAATCACTGTGACCTTCATGGAGGGACGACACAGTTCTGTTGTGGCTGCAGTGCTTTTTATCTGCGTGTCCCTAATAAGCTCCCAACCCACACTGTGAACTTCTAATTACACTCAGATGACGACCACATTTATTTATGCAATTAAACTCTGCTTTGGTTGATACAGTTAATTTCTGAAGAATTAGCCGTCGCCTTTGTCTTCGGTGATTAATTTCACAGCCCACGGGCAGAGGAGAAAGGAGACAATTAGAAGTCACGCTGACGTTTCCTGTCCTACTGGCCTCTGCGTGGACGTTTCTGCCGGGCAGTCGTGACTGCAGCAAACAGAGCTCTGCACTGCAGCGTTATTACACACACACACACACACACACACACACTGTGTCACCCCCGTGAGGTTTCAGGACGTCACACTCTCAGACACTAATGGTTATTTCTCCTCAAACTTCTCCAACAGGGGAAACGCTTCATTACTTCAGACTCCGCATTTTATAATCAGCCCTGAACTTGGGATGTTTCTGTGAAGATCACTTGACGTGTGTGTTCACGTTGAACGTCGGCACGAAAACCCTCGGTTTGTTTTGTCCGCTGACAGTTCCAGTAAAGTTTATTCAAACAAGACGCCTGTGCGACGCTTCTCCGACTGGAAAACAGGAGGAAAGAAATAAAGTGTGGAGCCGCAGATGGCCGGTATAGATGCTGACATTATGTTCCGTCTGTTCGGCGCCGTAATTCAATTTTATATCACAGCGGTCTCACTCCAGACTTTTAGTGGCCCTAATATGAAATACAACTTCAATAACATAAAAAAAAGGCCCAGTACAGTTTATAATTGATCTTATGACAGCAGCCATGTGGGATATATTGGAGTTGGGAACCACTCAAGCTGCCAGCCAAAATCTATGATGTTCCAGAAATCCAGGCGATTGTCCGAGAGCCAAAAGATTGATCGTTCAAGCAATTAATCGGAGATCGAGACCCCCCCCCCCCCCCCCTCCCTCAAACTGCACGACAACCAGCAAGGCAGAAGTTCGGCCTGTTTCTATGAGTTGTGGGGAAGTTAGGGTTAAAAACTTGTTTGTAGTTTGGTAAGATGAGAAAGAAAATCAGTTTTTAGCTTCGTCTGATGTCGATGTTTGCGAAAGGGAAAGTAATTTTCTCCGGCAGGTATCACAGACCGATGAGATGTGTGGAGACGTAAGAACCAGGAAACGTCTTTTTAATCTCAGACGGTGATTATTAACATTTACTCTACCAGTCAAAACACGGTGAAATGTGATTAGAAAAGAAACGATCATGTTAATAAGTCTGCACACTTTGCCAGATGCAATATATTTTTTCTCCTTGTATTTGGACGGGTGAACTTTGACATCGTTTCAAAACCAATTAACTAGGCTTTGAATTGCATAGTAATTAGATAATCTTAGAAATTATGTTTTAAATATCCGGGAAATCCAACTGAGCTCAGAGAGCCGTAACAGGTCAAAGGTCAAGTTGTGCAACGCGCTGATAATTGTTTCATTCGCTGGATTCTGACCCACACACACAAACTAATGACTCACTGAAATCTGTTGTTCAAACTAAGAGCTTGAACATATTCGTTTTCTGACTCGGTCTTGGATCATATTTATATTTATTATATTGTTCTAAATCTACTGTTGGATTTTAGATTGTAAATAAAGACGATGTGTCTCCTCTTCCTCCCACCATCCAGAAAGGAATTTATAATATCTCTGATATCAACACTATCATCTATCAATCAGATGATGCGGTACCGAGGTCGTGACGATACCTGAACTCGACCAATCATGAGTCAATCTCAGCTGTCAATCATGAAATTTCATCCTGTTTTAAAATCTTCAAATAACTTATTAAAACCGAATTTACCCGAAAAATAAAACATACTTGATTCTTCATCAGTGTGATAAGAACTATCAGAAATGATAGAAACTATCTTAGAGAATATTTGACAAGTATTTATTATTGTTTTATTTGGTCCTTGTCCCATCTGCCAACATAGAGGAGGTGGGGTTTATGAAATATGCTGCAGCCTGCCACCAGGGGGCGGTCAAGATGCCTTGGTTTCACTTATGGGAGCCATATGGGAGTGTTGGTTTCTGCACAGATCCTTGAGTTCCTGTCGCAGCCTGTTCGTCGTCCTCCTGAGACGTTTGAATCCGGACGGACACAAACACCACTGAGATGATCTGCTTTGGTTTTCTGTCATGTTTTAAAAAGAAAGGTGAGAAAAGACGTGACGGAGAAAGGTCACGTCATCGTGTTCTCTCGAGGTCACATCTCCTCGCGTGACCTTTATATCATTGGGTCTTTGACAAAGGTCGAAATTCATCTCTGCAGCTATTTCACATTTTTCTCTTCATATTTTACAGTCAGAAGGAAAAAATTGTTCAGTCTCCGAGAAACAATTTGTCAAATTGTGGATCTGGAGCTTTTTAATGGACAAGAATTTATCTTTTTTATTTGCCATGTAGAAATATCACAGCTTCAGAAGTGTTTAGCTCGTCTTTCTAGTTTTTTTTCGAGGTATTGGTGTAAGTTGTCTCTTTGTAAGATATATGTGTTTATTTATACGTATATGTAATAAGTAACTTCGGCCACTAGGGTTAGACTACGTCGTAAAGCAGCGTGGGATCATGGGAGTTGTTGTCTTCATGAAAATCTGTGAAATTTGTGCAAAACTGGCAAATCTCGCATTGTTAAAGGAAGTGACCAAAACATTCCTGGATCCCCCCCCTGATCCAGATCTGCACCGAACATGAATTGGTTCTTTCCTGACCGCATCCTTCCTCCAAGTTTCATAATAATCTGTCTGGTAGTTTTTGTGTAATTCTGCTAAATAACAAGACAGACAGACAAACCAACGCTGACATAAACAAAACTACCTTAAGTGGAGGTAATAAAATGATGCACAATACATTTAGAGCATTCTGGGTAAAGTCATGGGTATAAATATTTAATTCAGTGTGAACTCTTTAATGATAAAGTCCTCATATGTTATCTATATGATGTATGAACGTCTGACGGTGAGAAATGAGAGGAACCTAAAGAGACAAACCGGAGGTCAAGTTTACCACGATGGTGTAAATCAGCCTGTGAGCTGCAGGTCTGACTCTTGCCGACTCATCAGCACCTGAGTCGATGTAAAGCCGTCGTGTGACTCCAGCCTCAGACGAACACTCGGCGTCTACGACAGCACTCCAGTGATGCTGATGAGAATTTGCTGGGACAAGAAAAGCCTGAGCGAACCAGTCAAGTGACTTCCTCTGCTTGGAGACTGCAGCCGACCCTTTTGCACAGTCGTCCTATAAATATCCCACATCCCTCTCTCTCTCTCTCTCTCTCTCTCTCTCTCTCTCTCTCTCTCTCTCTCTCTCTCTCTCTGTGCTGTGGCTCGCAGGCTGGCAGCTCTGCAGTCACGACTGCCCCCGATCCCCTGCTGGAATGAGGCTGGAGCTGCCTCCCTGCTGCAGGCTCCCTGGGTGTACTGCAGCTGCTGCCCCCCCCGCCCCTCTCTCTCTATCTGCAGTCACGGGTTGTCTCTGCGTCAGAGCTTCACACACTCTGCTGAGCATCACAACCGTATACGGCAATCCTTTAAGCTCCCATCATGCACTTACATCACGGGCGCTGACGTCACGGGGGCCTACGTCTCTCACACACACCGGTGACGTCACACTCAGATTATGTATCCATGCTATTCTTATTTCAGCGTTGGGAGGGAGGGAGGCGGGGGGGTGGGGGGGTGTTGGGCTCCTGCTGCAGCTCCAGTGGTGATCGCTGTTCATTATCCTGCTCTGGCATCACGCTGGGTTTTGTAACAGTGTTATGTATCGTTCTGGGTGGGAGAGTTAACTCATGCGCACACGCACACAAGCACATTCAAATGCAAAGTGCAGCTATTTATACATCGTCAGCTGTTGTGGAAGTCGCTGTTTATGCAGCGGATCCTGCAGAAGACTCGCATATTTACATCGTACAGTGAAAACAGGAGGATGTTTTTCCTCCTGTTTAGAAAAGAGGACGAATGTTTCTCTGGTTTTAAAACGAAACCTTCACTTAGGTTTGTTTGATTTTATTTGCTCCTGTTTTATCTTGTGCTGCAGATTGAGTCGTAGTTTCTCCTCAGGATGAGCTGCTCCCACACAGATCTGGTTAATGGCAAAACACATATTATACATACATACAAATATTAAAACAAACAATGAAAACATTATTATACATGTACATGTTTTAGCCTTGAGCACTTTTGACCTGTGCTTTCTGGGATTTTGGGAGAAAGGTATTTATGAATGCAGAGTCTGACAAACTCTGTAAACATCTGTCACGTGGGAGAAGAAGATTGTAATTTATTTTTTTCCCCCTGGTTTTAAACCGATGTATATCAGTTGCGAAATTTCAGGGAAATATATTTTTGACAGCACTTCGAGTTCTGCTCCTCTTCATCACTGTCAGTCACATTGTTGCAGAGTCATAAATCCTCATGGTGGAAAACTTTTCCCAGATTCTCTCGAAAGTTGAATTCAAGCACGATGAGAGATGAGCAAACATAAGAGAAGTGACTGCAAAGGTGCATTCAAACACTTCAATAACATAGTGAAAGACTATATATCATGTTTAAGATTTAACAGCAGACAATCTAACATACAACACAAACTACACACACACACACACAGCTCAGTAAAAACATGGACGCCAGCGTTACAGTATAAAATAGCGTTTCTTTACTCAACTCTGCAAATTACTTGTAAACAATTACAGATTACAGATTACTAACTAGAAAGAAAGTAAGGACATAAATTTATCTCTGCTAATCTGCATTAGTTTCGTGCATTTGCAAACTTTTTACAAACAAATCTTTAACCAAACAATGCAGCTATTTTGCAAACGATTTATGAATGTATTCAATCTGCATTTGCATCATAATGGTGTTGATTCTGAATATTTAAAAAGCAAGTAGATGAAACAAGCTGAAACATGTGAACACAGCTAATGTCCCGAGAGCCAGAAATACACAAGACGTGATTCACCAACACTATTAAAATGTCTGGTGCCTCCTAAAATAACCACATCTACAAAATACAATTGAATAAAGCTTGACCAATTTACAATAGAGTTTATTTCTCTGATATGATAACTTTTATTTTACAGAAGAAACCATGAAGAAAAGATTTATGTTAATATCTTACGTTAGAATATGTTTATGTTCAACATTATTTTTCAAGTTGTATGATTGTGTTTAGTGAAGGTTTTTTGGTTTATGGTTTAACTGTAAACCATCAAGCCTTAATTGCAGTTCTTTGTTATTATGGTTTGACAACGATATCCAAGGAATCATGAAAGCCATTATTTTTAAGATACGTATATCAGGAATTTTTTATTCCATAATATTGATATCTGTCCCCTGACTGGCCCTGAAAGCAAATACTGAATATTGTGCAAATATCTCAATACCAAAAATACCCTCAAGGTCAAACTGCAGCTAGTCTGATTGTCTTGGATCTTTTTGTGATTCTCATCATTGTTAATGTTCAGTATTAATGTGATTCAGTCACGTTGGAAACTGTCTGAAATCCTCAGACTGAAGCTGTGACTCAGACGTATTAAATATTATCTTAAAGCATGAGCTCCAGACCAAATATCCATGTTTTACACGGAGACACTGATTTAAACATTCGCTGATTAAACACAGATTAGAAAGTTGCAGATGATTCTCAGCAGCGACTGTCACAGACACTTAAAACTGACGGTTTGCATGTTTGCGCCCATTCGCTGCTGCTGTAACAGTTTCTACAGTTTCTGCTGCGGAGCTTTTCAGGCAGCTGCTGGTTTCAGTTTATGCCAGAGCAGCATTATAATGGCTTTAAAGAGACGTGCATGGGGTTGCTGTGTAAGCAGGGACTGTTTTTAGAAGCTTCTCTGGTTGGTGGATTGAAAACGCTTGTAAGGAGCTGACACTAGAAGCACTCGAGTTGCCAACGGGAACATTTTCAATGCAAGATTTCTCATTTTCAAGCAGCTGCCTGCATGTAATGCATTTCAAATGACGGAGCTTCGTACAAACAGCCGAACACACCGTGAAGCCCGGTGCATCTAATGAGTGACACGGTGTCAGAGCAGGAGGAAGCACAGGCAGATTTCAGTAGAAGCAGCTGAGACGACTTTAGCGAGTTCTCAGAAGTTAGAGGTGTCCTCTCGGTGAACTGTACATTTCAAACATCCCACAATAACATCGAGGAAATCCAAAACCACGGAGAGAGCGATGCGGTGCTGTCGGAGCATCTTTAGCTGAGAATACAAGTCTTTGATTGTGACTGGGCTGCACTCGCTGCAGGAGGCAAGGAAAGAAAGAGGAGAAGGGGGAAAAAAGGAAGTTATTTCATTATCAGTCAAAGCGATAAAAGGAAAATGCATTCAAAGCATTTAATAATTTCTACAACTGTGCATTTATGTGTGTGTCTCTGCAGGTTTGGAATAAATTTCCCGCTCTGTATGGCTCAGAACTGGCACGTGGAGCGTTTCGGCTCTGAGGCATTTACCTCCCACATGAAAACAGAGACTAATGCATTGTTTCTGAGGGTCCACGCGTCTGAGAGCCTCCCACCTTGTTTGGCTCCGGCTGCATTCTGCGCCCCCTCCTCCTTGGCCTTCTTGGCTGCATCGATGGCGGCCACTTTGGCCTCGTGCACCTCCTTCAGGGCGTTCCACTCCTTCCTGTTGTTCAGCAGGCGGTCCAGCATCGGCGTGATCTCCACGTGGAAGCGGCTGAACTCCTGAGGAACGACGAGTCGACACCGATTCATGTCACGGACAATAATAAATATAAAAGAAGTGCAGCTTGTTTTTATTAAATAATGGATATGACACAGACAAATGAGTCTCACACGGTGCGAACAAGACAATTATGGTAATTCCATTGAAAGTAGAAATAGACACCCCCCCTAAAAAAAGTTGGGTTAGATCAATAACTGTAAATAAAGATGGATGACGCGTCTCTCTTCCTCTTTCTTCTTCCTCCTGTTGTACAAAGCTGAGGCTAAACTACCCTGGATACAGATGCTGCCATCTTGTGCTTTGATGATCTAACATCTGCACAGTAATGCAGATGTTAGATCATCTGTTAGACAGACTAACATCGTCAAATAACTAATTAAAACCAAATGTATCAACATCAGTGTGATGAGAACTAACTTAAATGACAGAAAACATCTCTATGTTCTGTTGTTTGGCTTCAGCGTCTTTATTCACAGTCTGTGGGTCAGATACAGAACTTTTAAAAGGTTTAGACTCAAATAACCCACAGTTTAGCTGTGATCTTTAGAATTACAGGGTCTCAGCAGTGTGTGTGTGTTTGTGTGTCTTTGTGTGTGTGTGTGTGTCTGACCTTGTACACAAACGCGCAGACAAAGTCGATGAAACCACACTGGAGCTTCGGCAGGTCCTCTGATTTGTTTCTGTCCATCATCGGCTGGAGAGGAGAGAGAGAAGTGTTTGAATGAAAAACAATCACTCGTCTGATCATCAGCTCCACAGCCAGACCCTTCACTTTCAATATCTTTATCTTGTATTGTCCAGTTTAATGAAAATCCTGTTTGAGCTCAGGTAAACTTCATAAACTTACTACAGGACTCAGATACGTGATAGAAGTGCAGTAACGTAGCTGTTATACATTCCTGTCGTCCTGTAATGTGTCAGATACTTGATCAGTACATCTTTGTTGTGAAAATATCAAGTTTAAATTAAATACCAATATAACGGCAGACATATGTAAATAAAGAAATTGTCACTAACGTTGATATTTTTAACTTTATTATAAATAACTATGAATAGAAAACACCAATACGATCACAATATATAGAAACTGAATAAAGGGAATGAACAATATTCATGATCAATAATATAAACTGTATTTTGTTCAGGAGCTAGCATGTGTGTGATAAATATTTTCAAGTTATTTTGTGTTATTTGTCCTTCCTGGATATATCAAAGTAATTTAATTGTGATATTTTTCCTTTTATTTTGTAAGTTAGTGTCAGTAAACTCAAGTTTGACAGTGGGTGGGCACTGGAGTCGTGGGGATTATGGGAATCAAGACAAGACGGGGTTTTCCATCGGGTTTCAATTTAGGATGGAGACGAGACGCGAAGGAGAACAAGAGACAAACTCAAGAGACAAAAGGAAAAGACAGATTCAGTTCCCCGTGGCCGCAGTGTTGGACCATTATCTGGAGCAGTGAAACGGAGAGAGCGGTCAGTGTGGCCCTCACCCGGCCGACCGCTCCCTCCCCCGGCTCCCTCTCGTCCCTCTGTTTCAGTCCCTCACGTCCTCCGGACACAGAAGAGCGAGGAGCTCCGTGAAACACTCCCTCGCCTTCCACTGCTCGGAGCTCAGCAGCGTCTGTGTCAGCAGGGAGAACTTTCTCTTTTTGGTCAGTTTGTGTTTTGCCAGCAGTCGACTCGGAGACGAAAGGAAAGAAAAGACTTCGGCGAAGGCGTTAACGCTTAACTACGTTTCATCAGGAGATGAAGGTGGACAATTAAGACCTGAAAGAACTTTCTCACAGTTCTGACTCTGCTGCTGACACGGGCGTCTTTTTAAAGGGCGATGCTACACGTTCAAGTTCAATCTGAACCCAGCTGCTTATTTTCAAGATAAAGTAGATTTACAAGGTTCATTCAAAGTCTTATTTACACGTGAAACTAGGAGCGTGCAGATTGTTTTAAGGTTTTAAAGGAAACTCTTTGGCTTCCGGGTTCCGATTGGATGCTTCTGAACATTTGAATTTGTTTTGTACAAATTGGGTGAAAGTAGTTTTCTCAGTCCGTGAGGATGGATCAGGGGGAGTTTGTTGCATCTGATTAAACCGAACAGTCAGTACTGAACTCTGGAAAAATCCAGCATCTGTAGTTTCCTCACATTTTCTACTTAGATATGGAGAAATAAAAATAGAGCCTAAATTTTAATGAGTCGATAAATGTTATTCTAGTTTGTTCCTCGTTAATAAAACTAATAAAACTCTATTTATCGCTGCTAACTATATTTCTAGTTTGCAGCGAGACAGGATGGACAAAGTACGAGCTAATAATGTGTTAACAACCATTTTGTCTATTTCCATATTCAAATCTCATCTTTCAACTTATATCTAATGACCTCCCCTGAGGTCAGAGGTCACGGAGCAGCAGCACAACTGGAGCAGATGTGGAATTCAGCTACTACATTAAAACCCCATTTCCCCCCCCTCACTGTGTCCTTACAATGGGCTGTTGCTCCAGAACCGTCCTCTCCAGGTCTCCCTGCTCCCAGAACTCTGCAGCCACAGACAGCGCCACCTAGAGGGGGGGGTCAAAGTAAGAAGAAAGAAGTCAAATTAAAATATCATCCAGTCGACTTTGTCTAATGCTGCAGAGTAATTTTGGTAAATAAAATGAAAGAGTTCATGGTCCTTGGTGGTTTGGAAATATTACGGCTCAGCTGCATTTACGTAAGAAAAGATTCGTCCATGCATTATTTATCCACTAGTGGGCAGCGCAGAGTGGAGCATTTCTGACAACAACAAATATGGCGACAGTGGACGAGGTTGTGATAATTGTGCGTTTTTATGAAAACTGTTTGTTTCTTAGCAGCTGACAAAGTCTATCTTCAAAAAATTAAGCAATTGTGATATTGTCTTATTATTATTATTCATTCTGATTATTCACTCTTGTTATTGTTATCATTATAATTGTTGTTGTCATTATTATTAAAAGTATATTTTTGAAGGGGGAACCCGATATCTGAGGTTAAGGTTCATACCACAAAGGCAAACACATGTCCTCAATCAGCAGGTTGTTGGTTCGACTCCCATTAATGCAAAGGGCCGGCGAAAAATATAAATTATTGATGATATGATTAGTTTTGATTTAATATTAATTATATAGTTTATGATCATTTTCAGAGGTTCTTTATCTTTCAATTTCGTGTTTGTTTGATCAGAATTCATGGAGTAAAATTATATAAAACAGAAAAAGCAAAAAGACTTCCAGTAATGTTGTGTTAGTCGCAGGCAGTTATGAAAGATGCGGTTGAAGCACGATTCCTCTCTGGTGCTCAGGAGCCTTTTATTGAGCAGGAAAAGCTCCCGTACATGTTGTTAAAATCTCCTTGTAAAGATTTCAGTGTCCCATAAATGAGAATCTTATTCACTGCTCACCAGGCAGTTTTAGGGCTTTTTGTGCCTTGATGGGATGAAGCTCGTTTTGTCTGCCCTCACAAACCAGAAATGGAGCAAACGCGGGATCCGATGAATAATATGAGAAATTCTGCTTTCACTATAGAAAACCTCATTTTAGAAAAGGGGTTAGTCATCAAGCCAGTTAGAGGGAGAACAATCACCGCGAGGCTGTGGCAGCAGAGATTCTCTGTGTGTAGGAAGTGGAACTGAGTGAAAAATAAAACATCAGCTGTAAAAATGTCAGCGCAACACTTCATCAGGTTCGGAGCAGCTGAAGCTTTCGTCTCTCCAGAGCATCTCAGGGAGGTCCGTCCATCATCCATATAAATCTGAATTTATCTGATTTTTATACAAGAATCCAATCGTCTAATCAGTTTAAATCACAAACCAGAGATATAATAGAGGCTCGTTTTAAACTAGCTGCTTATTTTAGGTTCTAGCGTCAAGTATCTGCAAGTGTCTGATCTAGATCGTCGCAGAAGGTGGAAATCGGACGGCTTCATTCGGCAGCTGCGATATCCAGCCGCTGTGTTCAGGGAGGAATTCATCTCAGAGGAGAGGAGTTTGGTTATCAAACTACTTTTAGAAGAGAATTCACAGGAGGGCGGCCGCTGCTGCTGCTGCTGCTGCTGCTGCAGGTTTCCTGTCAGTGTGTGTGGGATGAAGAGCTGACTCACCAGGAGCAGACCAAGGTGAAGTCGAAGTGAAAGAACACCCACACATGTCCAGCAAATATAAAGGTGGAATAATCCAACAGCTGCTGTTCAGGGTTTGATAAATAAAGGATCAATTGGTTATAATAAATGATACGGTCACAATTAGAGGTTATGTTGTATATCACACTACACATGATCGTAGTGTAGTACAGAGATTTACAGTCTGACATACTTCTGTGATAGACTAATGCTGGGAGCCTGGTGGTGAGGAAATGGTTGGTAGTTTGAATCCCTCAGCTCTACGCAGCTGACGGCCTGGTCGTCTCATTGCATCACCAGCTTGCCCCACCCCCTTACAGTCGTCGCCTAGCAACAGAGCGAAGGCTGAAAAAGTTCTTTGGTTGAATAAAAAAAACTTGAAATGATGTTTGTCAGCTGTTCGGTTTGGTACTAACACTTGAAAATAACATTCTTCTGATGTTTTTCGCCTCTCGGTTCGTCACTGAAGCGCAATGAATCATGGGATATGTTGGGCCGGAGGTGGAGGGACGCATTTATCGGAGCGTTCGAATTGGGAAGCAATTAGTCTTCAAATGCTGCCTCTGAAGGTTGAAGCACCTGATTTGAGAAACAGCTGACTGAAGGTAAAGATGGATGACGTGTCTCCACCTCTCTGCCACTATCCAGAAGTGAAGCCGGAATATCCCAGATACGAAAGCTGCCATCTTGTGCCGGAGATGTCGAGAGACGCCCTCGATGTCAGACGCAGTGCAGGAGAGATTCGAGGATTGAGGTCCCCGCCGACATGTTAGTCTGAGCTGTCAATCGTGACATTTTACCTTGTTTTTATATCATCAAATAAGGAATTAAAACTAACTGGACATGTACTTTGACTTTTTAATTCCATGTCCCATCCACTAACATGGAGAAGGCTGTGTTACTGCCGCCAGCAAAACCCAAAAGGCGACTGATTAGAGCTGAGGTAAAGAATCTTGCTTCTGTTCCAAACTGGTTTGACTGATGATATCTTTACTCTAAAAAGGTTGTAGCCAAAAAGTATTTTGGTCCCGAGCAGTGAACCAAACCAACCTCCGACGTAATGAGGCTGTTTGAGGTCCATTAATTTAACAACAATATTAACGAGCCACTCTTTTAATTGGCCGATGATGCTGCAGGGCTCCCTTCACATATTATCTGAAGGCCACAGCAGAACGTTAACATCATTCTGACCCCAATTCAGATAAATACATACCAGAATTTATTAGGTGTTTATTATACTACGTGAAAATGTTGTGTAGCAGGATCGTGATTCTTGAACTGAACTGTTAACTTAACTTTCACTGCACAGCGACGTGACGAGTGTGTCACTCAACTGAGGCAGGAAGAGACTCACAATAGGAAAAACACAAATCATGCAAAGTAGGATCAGGCCTCAGGAAGCTGCATTTTACATGAGACACAACAAACAACACAATATTTTGAAGGGGTTCAAACTTGAATCATTGTGTTTTCTTTTAAAGGCTGAAAGTGATTGAGCGAGAAGGAGAAATTACGAAAAACACAAGACAACAGCTTCTTCAGTGATGCATGTTGAAACAGCACAGTGCTCCTGCTCATTTACTGAATTAGACGTTCAAGCATTTTCAGGTTGAGACTCTTTAGAACGAAGCCGCGTCTCCTCGTGCTCCTTCATTACACGTGGAGCATAATAAACACGGAGTCTGAATAATCCGTCAAGGCCTGAGGTGATCACATTATATATGTTTTTTGCCAAATGGAAGAAGGGATGTGATTTAAATTACCATTCCTGCTTTTTATTATGGATACAATGCGATTGAGTTTCCAGCTTATGTTTGCATAAAAGAATGTGAAGCGGGCGCAGCTGAAAAATGGCTCCTGCTCTCGGTGGATTGCAGAGAAATAAAAAGGTAAAGAAATTACTCTGCAGCAGCGTTTGGAACACGACGCTTCCTGATCACAGTGATTCGCCCGTTTGCAGCCTCGATGGCGACGTGTAGATTATCCTTCCCTGAAATAATATGCTGAGCCTCGTAACGGACGGGAATAAACAGCAGCAGGTTGCTGTTGATGCATGAGGCCATCAGGCTTCGCCGCTGAGAGGAACGGCGGCGCTGACAGGATGTCATTCTGTCGCCGAGCCGCTCCTGGAGCCTGTGTACGTGGGTGTGTCTTATTTCAACAAACAGCTGGACAACAGCTGTGCAGCGGCTTTACAAATACAACTGTGACTTATGAGGGAAACCTGGAGATCACACAGGCGTGTACCTTGCTCTGGATCTCCCACGGCTTGGCGATCGCAGACAGGTCACAGGCCGTCATCATCATGGCCCTGTGGGAACACAACGCACGTGCTGACATGAAGTGACTGTTTGTGTACGTGTGTGTACGTGTGTGTGCTCCTCCCTGTGTTCAGTGCTTGTACCTACATGACAATCTCTTTACGCGTGGTCTCCAGCATCATGTACTTGGTCCAGTCGTTCCAGTTCTCGTAGGTCTTGGACTGGTCCACGATCTTCTGGAACATCGTCCTCTTCCTGAGACACAACACACGCGTCTCGTTGGTCCTTTTTAAAATTTGCTTTACGAGACATTACAGTTATTGAAATGTCTCATTATCAAATTTTCCATTCAGTAATGAAGTGTTAACAATATGTCCTTTAATAATAATAACGGAGAGAGCTGCTCTTCGTACTGACTTGAAGTAGAGCGCCAGGTCAGTGGCGATGATGGCGATGTCCATGAGGTGGATGACGGTGTCGTGCTGACGTCGGTTCAGGTTCTGATAAATGTTCAATGACTGAAACACAAGAGACACGGTCACTTTGAAGACATTAAGAGAAAGATATAGATAGATAGATAGAGAGAGAGAGAGAGAGAGAGAGAGAGAGAGAGAGAGAGAGAGAGAGAGAGAGAGAGATAGATAGAGAGAGAGAGAGAGAGAGAGAGAGAGAGAGAGAGATAGATAGATAGATACAAGAGATGACAAAATAAATAAGTTGTTTGCAAAGGTAAAGGTAGAATATGACTAAAATAAATATGAATAATGAATTATGGGAAATAAAAACATAATTTCCTTTGCCAAAGGAGGGAAACGATTCTAACTGAAGCCTTCATCTCTTTCCCAGTGAGCGCTGCATAAAAGCAACAGATACATTTACGTTGCACGTTGACTTTCTACTGCACTGGACAGAGATTCAAGGCTTTTGGGGAAATCATTTTTTATTTCATATTACGTCATCTCTTCATATTTCCTGCCAGACAGTTGTACTACATTGCGTTCCAGTGTTCAGGTGCTCAGGTGTTCATGTGTTTGTGCTGCCACCTACTTCATCTCTCAGCAGAGTCTTTCCAAACTCCAGATGGTGTCTTTCCATGATGGAGGAGCCATGAAGCTTCGCCAGAGGATTAGCAGACCTGGACACACACACACACACACAGAGACACACACACAACCAGAGAGCATGATGGGAGGTTACACTGTGATGAATCATGCGTGGGGAACCCAGGGTGGGCCTGCCCCGCTGCGTCCGCGGCTAATAGCGGCGCTCATTAGCTCATCCATCAGCAGGTGGAGCAGAGCAGCTGGAGGCGTATCTGGTCAATATCTGCTCATTGATGTTCCCGGTGTTTGACGCGAGCTTCACCCAAAGAGCTGAGGTCGGCTCGTCTGCACCCGAGAGGAGTGGCTGCTGTCACTGTGAGTCAATTACACAGCGTCACCCCCCCCCCCACCCACACACACACACCCACACCCACACACACACACACACACACACACACACACACACACACACACACACACAACCGTCTGATTCCCAAAACGACAGGAAGCTTCTGAATGAACGCAACTGTAAACTGGAGGAAATTGGGTCATAATGGCAGTAATACCTCCGTTTATTATAGTTCATATAGTTTGAACTCTGACAGGCAGCAGCACTTTGTCCTCCGACTGTAGGAGACGTCTGCTGGAGACATGAGGACAGGCCGAAGACAAATCACTGAGAGGAACTTGTCTTCACTCTGCAGGTGACTTCAAACCACTGGTTGCTCAGCAGGTCTCACGTCGCTTCAGCTTCCCTGACGCTCTTTTCTTTAACGAACCCTGAAGCTAATTATCACGACTGACTCACGTTTCCTCTGTTGGTGTCTCAGAGAGGTACAGCGGGTTGCCCACGAGCTTGAATGTCAGTGGTTCAATGCTCAGATCCTCAAGTTAAAGATCAATACCTACAGTAAGAAACTTTTCAATAACTTTTCAATAATACTAATTAAATTCTATTTCAGTTTGGCTTTTCAGGAATCAAACCTGTCACCTCCCAGTTTATTAACAGACTCCTCCCCCCCACACGCAGCTCTTACTTCAGCTGGTAGAGGTTGTTGGTTCCTCTGTGGTCGATGTCGTGGCAGAGGCCGGCGGTGACCATGGCCATACACTCCAGGTCCGTGAAGTAACGCTTCAGATCACCTGTCTGAGAACACACACACACACACACACACACACACACAGACACACACGCACACATGCACATGCACACACACATGTTAAGGGTTCAGTGAGTTCTACACACACAAACCAGTGCAGATATGTTCACTGGTTACAACAATAACAGGCTGCACACACAAAAACAATAACAACACTCGCTGGTTTTCTTATTAACGACCAGTTCATGCAACACTGACTCATTTCATCGTTTGCAGACACACTTCATCATCTCTCGGTTACTCCTCCTTCCTCCCTCTCGCTAACACACAATCACACACAATCACACACAATCACACACAATCACACATAACAACACGGCGCAGGCTCAAATGACCACATGTACAGAACATATGAAGGAGGAAAGAGGAAGATGAAAGATGAGGTGAAGAGGATTTACTGGAGGAGAGGAGGAGGAAGAGGAGCTGGAGAGCAGGAGGTGAAGGATTGATGATTCATTAAGAGGAGGAAGAGGAGGAGGAAGAAGAGGAGGGAGGACAGAGTTTCCCTGACCATCAGCAGAGTGAACATCGTCTGTCCCACGTTGAATCCGTGTCTCCAGTTGTGGTAAGTGATTCTCCTGTAGCCTTTGCTGAGCGAGTATATGAACCTCACCAGCACCTGCAGGTCACAGTTCACTGTTCAATCAGATGTTCACGGGACGAGAACCATGAAGTCATGATGCAGCAGAACGTGTTCAAACTGCTTGTTTGTCTACAACAGTTGAAATTACAGATACATGTAGTTGCATATGTTCAAATATTCAACGAGTGATGCACAGACACACAACTACACACAGACGCACTCAGGTGTGACCTCATTTAATTCTGCTCATTTCCTGGCTGTGCAATTTTCATTTTCTTTTTCTTTCACTTTCTATTCACACTGTGTATGTTTACACATTTTTGCTAATTTAATTATTTACTATTGTTTTACTTTCCCCTTCGCTGCTGTAAAAGCAAAGTTTATCTTTACTGTGTAATACCAGGATCATGTTTTTGATTTCTCTCATGTTTACATTTCATTTTCATAAAATGTCCTCTTTATTGACTTCAGTACAATCACATCCTGATACTATGATCTATATTGGTAATGATTTAATTCTAATATTCTACACCTGATTCACAACAGAAGCTCTTCTAGCTCCTTTCTTTCTTTGCCCTCGTGATATTGCTGTAGTCGGACTTCCTGGAAGTAGACTCTGTATTCTGAGACTATTTCAGGAAGCTCTTCCTCCCTTTCTACTTCCTGCCTGTCAACAACCTCCGAGCTGCAACCTACACACAGAATAAATCCACGTTTCATGAAGATTTGAATGTGTTTTCTCTGCAGGGAATGTTTTTTTAATGATTTTTGAATCTTTAAATGTTTCACCAAAACACGTCAGACTTCATGAATTTCATTTTGACATCGCAGCTGTTTTGAAAAGATGAAACGAGGGAACATTGTGCAGCCAAACTACAGATGGACCCAGCACCCACCTCTCTGGGAATATGAAACTTGTCCACCACCTTCAGCTCGTAGTACATCTGGATGCCGCACTTCACCAGCTCCAGTTCGCTGTGCTCAAAGTCGCAGAAGTGAAACTCTAAGATCTCCGATTTCTTAGCGTTCGGCAAAACCTCCGTCTGTGGACAGAAGACGACGGAAATAAAATCTTAATGTAGATTTCTGGAGTCGGTCATTTTGTCTGAATCATCACGAACTCCGTCCACCAGTAATGTGAAAAATGAGAAACCTTAAAACAAAATTGGTGGAATCGATGAAACAATTTCACAAACTCTTTTCTTTCTGTTTCTTTCCTCCGACACAGAATCATGTTGCTTCAGGGGAAATGTCCTGATTCCAGAAATGTTCAATTTACAGAAGTTACTTTAGATTTCACTTCATCTGCTGATTTCATGGAATTAGTGAAAGACATTCTGCGGTTTACCAGAATCTCCTGCAGCTCCTCTTCCTCGCACTCGTCGGGCTCCTTCCCCCATCTCTCCCTGGTGTTCTGGGGAAACACAAACCATCAACACTTCACCTTGAGGAAAACGCCTTTAACATCCATCACCCGGCTCCTGATGTGAGGTCACAGCAGGTCGTCGCTCTCCGCTCTTCTTCTCCCTGTCTGTCGCTCTGTATGCTGATAAATCACCTCGTACAAAAGCTGACAGCTTATTTCACTTTATAAATGATTCTCACCTCCTGTTTATATCGCATCAAGCAGCGGGATGAAGCAAGGCACTCACCCTGCAGGGGTTGAGGGTTCCATTCCCCTTATCGCTAGTGTCTGCTGCTTCCCTCTTTTTTGTGTTTATTTAAAAATAACATCATGGTTCCACAGAGTTTTTTATTTAAGCCTCTAATTTCAAAGGTGCTGGAAAAATGTTTTAAAATCTATTTCATTAAATAACAAGGTAAATATACAATGGATGCTAAATGATTTTGTCATTTACAACAATTTAGAAACAGAATAAGACTTGGTCTCTGTCAAAATGTCTTATTGTAGTCGATCATCAACATTTTCTTTTGCCTCTTTCATTCATGCACTTGAACAACTAGTTTTGCATCAATAGATTCATTATTTCATGACTTAGATTCATATGAGACGTGAAATATGCTCCTTGTTCCTCTGTGAATCACTGAAGACACGTTTTCAAACTAAGAAACTCAAGAAAACAACATTGAAGAGTTAAATTGGTCTTTTCATGAAGTTATTATAATGTCTGATCATATTTGAAATAAGCTTCAGCAAACAGTCACGCACTCAGCAGGGTGTAAAATACTAAAATCCCTTATTTTCTGACAAATATTATCTATAAGGAAGCTTCAATTCAAAAGTTTATCTCCATATTATCATTAAAACCACAATTCTGGTAAAACCATATTGATATCTGTGTTTACCAGGAGAAACCAGGTGTCTCTCTTCCACGTGTTCACTCACCAGAACGTTCTGGATTTCGTCCTTGCGACACTTGACGTGGTACATCACCATGTCCTGGAAGATGTCCTTCCTGTTCTCCAGCTTGTTCATCCGGTCGTAGGTGTCGGGGTTCAGCACCGACCAGCCCAGGAACTGGGTCAGCGACTGGACACAGCAGCGTGTGTGTGTGTGGGTGTGTGTGTGTGTGTGTGTGTGTGTGTGTGTGTGTGTGTGTGTGTGTGAGAGAGAGAGAGTATTAATATCTTGTTACTGGAAACGTGTCCGAAAGAAATGTAATATTACTGTTAACAGAAATGTTCCAGCTTCAAAGAGGTTTCAACTTCTACTTAACTGGTTCAACTGGGACCTGGAAACTTATCATACACGTCAAGTTATATCTGAATTTTCAACTAGTTTGAAAAAGTTAAGTTTACCAATCCTAGTCACGTTCACACCCACGGACAACGCCACACAGAATCGAACACCATCTCCATTTAGATAATGTCAGGACTGTAAAAACACTTTTAATTCTTTATGGAGCCTCCGGAGCTGAATAATGTTAAACTATAACATTTTAAACTCTTCCTCCACCGACACGTGTTGTAATGCGTCTGTAATAATCCCAATGTGCAGAGGAACCTACTGGTTCTGAAATCTAGTGGTGTTGCGTGAAATGTTTCTAATTTGCTTCAAGCAGAAAAGTTCAAGTGAAGAACAAGAACATTTTTGAACTAACGAGCTCAGAACTGTCGGGACTTTTCGCTCGACTGCACAGAATGTCTTAATAAGCGTGAGCAGCAAACTGAGCACATCTGATGGTGTGATCCTCAACTGAGAGGAAAATGTGCTCTGCAAGTTTCCATGCTTGTTCGCTGCCTGAAGTACAAGTACCTCAAAAATTCTACTCAAGTACTTTACTGGAGTTACTATCCACCACAGTCACCACATGCTGTTTTGAGACAGCAAGTCAAAACGCTTCCTGCGGTGAATCTTTGACAAATAACACATCGCATTCATAAGGAAATGTCAGAAAAGAAAATGGTTCGTGAAACTACTTTGATTTTGAAAACTGTCATGTTGTGTTTTTAACTGGATTCTGAGAGGAGAGGCAGAGAGAGGGTAAAAAAAAAAAAAAAAAGCCTCCAGGCCCCGTGATAAATAATGCAGATGCTCTGAATGGCCTGAGTGTATTTATAAACCAATGACTCACACACACACACACACACACACACACACACACACACACACACACACACACACACACACACACACGGAGAGCCTGTACCTCCATCAGCGTTTCGTCCATTTCATCAAAGGGTTTCCCATCCTTCCTGTTATAGAACGTGGCCACGCCCACTATCTCCTCCTTCTTGTTGACGATTGGCAGAGACAGGACGTTCTTGATGGTCCACCCAGAATCATCCAGAGGTTCTTTCTGTGCACACACGGCTCAACATCAGCATCAATCCACAACATGACTCACTGACGTTGCCGCTGCTTCAGTTAAGACAACACTGGTGTGTGTGTTTTTTAAAATCCATGTCCTCTGGTGCAGAAGCAGAAACGTGACAGAAATGTAACGTGAACTCAAGAATCAATAATTCACCTGCTTCTAAAATCTGCTGCAGCGGATGTTGACGCCTCACTTATTTAAAATAGATGCTCGCTGGTGTGATGCTGCACTTTAGCTTCATCACGGAGCGGAAAGGGTTTTTTAAAAAGGTAAAAATAAAACGAGGATGTGTTTGGATTAGAAGTCAATACCTTTAATTTAGATGAACTATATATAGTAGTTTACTGTCTGAATGGAAATCTGCCAAAACTTAATGCAGGGAAATGTTTTCAGTCTAATGGAGTTTGAGATTAATTGTTTCATTCAAAGATCTGTGCAGGTTATTAAAGAAGAAGAAGAACATAATGAAGCTGGAGAAGAAAACATAGAAGAGAAGAACGATATATAACCTTTCTTTTTAATGCACGATGGAATGAGCGTAAAATAAACATGACCATGATTAAAACTTATCTAAACATATTTAAAACCTATAACGAGATATCTTAATGTAATGTAAGGCCTACATTTCAGATTATTAATTGTTGATGAAGACGTTTGGAATCTGGCAGCAGGTTGAAATAATAATAAGTAAATAACAAGACATCACAAAATAAGTCCTGGACACAAAGAAGCTGAGATTAGGATCAAACTGCATCAGAGCATAAAACAGGGTTTTGTCCTCGTTAACGTTTCGGACACTAACTGTCACCAGCGCTCGGTCACTGGCTATAACCACTTTTATTAGGAGCATGTATAATAAAGATAAGACACTGGGACAACCTTCAGGAAACCAGTTTAAACTAAGCAGAGCGGAGAACGTGGGACGTGTCACATGTTCACTTACATGTTATTATGGTTCCTCCTGATCGGCCTCTGGTTTTTCTCTTATGGTGCGAAAAGGTCATTTTTCCATTCATTATCCTCGGCTCTATTTTACTCACATCACTCGAGAGCAATGCAATTACTGTAATCTGACTGCAACATGTTAATGTCATTTATTTTTTTAACATAAAAATCTGATTAGAGTTAATAGGAAAAAGCTGCTCTAAGTCCATCGAGGTAACAAGGAACATCAATTTATAAACGTGGAGCCGCAGCGAATTTATCATTTTCCTGAATAAATAAATGTGTGAGAACAAATAATGTGAATGAAACGAATGGGATTCTCTCTGTGGATCATCACATTCGTACAAACGCGTCTGCAAAGTGAACAAATGTGAGTGTGACCTGCAACTACTCATCATTAGTGCATTTCTCATTTACCTCCTTGATGATATTTTAATACCATTCATCAGTACAGTTTTATTAATGTAATAAACTGCAGCATCAAGCCACTAATTTGCAAAACAATGTTTTATATCCCTGTGTACAGAGGACGGAGGAATAAGTTTTACCGGTAGAAATAAAACTCTTTCTTTACTCGACCTTTGTTTCACGAATCAATTATCCAGTGTTTTCCTCTTTAAACACAATCAACTATGGAGCCTTTGATATTAATTTGACACAGAAGACACTTTAATTTATAAAGTTCTCGTGTGGAAAATGCACAAAGAACCGAGGACAGTTGTTTACAAGCAGAAAACAAATTAAGCTGATGGATGGTTTTAAATTCATTCTGCTGAAAAACACATGATTCATGTTGTACTGGGTAATAAAAGTGTTGACTTATTGATTTTAATTTGGTAGTTTGGTAATTTTTGCTGTGTGATTTATCTCTTAAGCGGAGCTTCCCTGGAAATAAACGAGAACATCTCACCTGGAAGTTGAAGAAATCGTCTTGTCCTGCATTCATTATGTTACAGATCTGTCAGAAAGAGAGTAAAGTTCAGGAGGAGAGTTTTTACAATGTGAGTTTGGTTGATTCTGGTTTTGTGGTTTAAGAAAAATGAATTGTTGGTGTTGAGAAAGTGGGGATTAGAGAAATAGGAGTATTTTCTTCAGGTCTGGAAGCAACGAGATGCTGAAAATAGCTCAAATAAATAAGCTTTCATCAGGGTCGATGATTTTATTCATTGAGAAATTTACAAAAATGGCAAAAAAACGTCATATCTCACAAAGTTAAAGAGAGTGAACAATAAATTTCGGGTTTCGCCCCTTCATTGAATCTGATCCAAAAGTTCAGGGGTTATTTGTTGGCCCACGTTGCATCTTTCCACCAAGTTTCAATCAAATCAATTCAGTCGTTTTTGCATAATCCTGCTGAGACGAACAGGAACAAAACACTAACCAGAGCAACCGGTTAATAAACAGCTTGAAAATCTCTCTGAAGCTTTCTATGACTCGAGGGGCAGAACGTTCATATTTCAGACCCTGACAAAGTTTTCATGCTCGACAGCTCCACAGATCGATTTGCATCTGAAAGCATCAGTGTCACTCTGACGTGTCTCACTCAGCTCGCGCCAAAGAGAAATCCTCTGTGGAGAAATTAGGTTTTTCACCTTTAACGGGATAAAGGAGAAGACGAGGGAGGGACAGATGATGTGAAGATGAAAAATGAGGATGAAAGGACGGAGCAGGAGGAGGAGAGGAGGGATGCGCAGGAGGAGGATGAGGAGAGGAGGGATGGAGCAGGAGGAGGACGAGGAGAGGAGGGATGGAGCAGGAGGAGGACGAGGAGAGGAGGGATGAAGCAGGAGGAGGACGAGGAGAGGAGAGATGAAGCAGGAGGAGGACGAGGAGAGGAGGGATGGAGCAGGAGGAGGACGAGGAGAGGAGGGATGAAGCAGGAGGAGGACGAGGAGAGGAGAGATGAAGCAGGAGGAGGACGAGGAGAGGGGGGATGGAGCAGGAGGAGGACGAGGAGAGGAGGGATGGAGCAGGAGGAGGACGAGGAGAGGAGGGATGGAGCAGGAGGAGGACGAGGAGAGGAGGGATGGAGCAGGAGGAGGAGAGGAGGGATGAGCAGGAGGAGGACGAGGAGAGGAGGGATGGAGCAGGAGGAGGACGAGGAGAGGAGGGATGGAGCAGGAGGAGGACGAGGAGAGGAGGGATGGAGGAGGACGAGGAGAGGAGGGATGGAGGAGGACGAGGAGAGGAGGGATGGAGCAGGAGGAGGACGAGGAGAGGAGGGATGAAGCAGGAGGAGGACGAGGAGAGGAGAGATGAAGCAGGAGGAGGACGAGGAGAGGAGGGATGGAGCAGGAGGAGGACGAGGAGAGGAGGGATGGAGCAGGAGGAGGACGAGGAGAGGAGGGATGGAGCAGGAGGAGGACGAGGACAGGAGGGATGGAGCAGGAGGAGGACGAGGAGAGGAGGGATGGAGCGGGAGGAGGACGAGGAGAGGAGGGATGGAGCAGGAGGAGGACGAGGAGAGGGAGGGATGGAGCAGGAGGAGGACGAGGAGAGGAGGGATGGAGCAGGAGGAGGACGAGGAGAGGAGGGATGGAGCAGGAGGAGGATGAGGAGAGGAGAGATGAAGCAGGAGGAGGACGAGGAGAGGAGGGATGGAGCAGGAGGAGGACGAGGACAGGAGGGATGGAGCAGGAGGAGGACGAGGAGAGGGAGGGATGGAGCAGGAGGAGGACGAGGAGAGGAGGGATGGAGCAGGAGGAGGACGAGGAGAGGGAGGGATGGAGCGGGAGGAGGACGAGGAGAGGAGGGATGGAGCAGGAGGAGGACGAGGAGAGGGAGGGATGGAGCAGGAGGAGGACGAGGAGAGGAGGGATGGAGCAGGAGGAGGACGAGGAGAGGAGGGATGGAGCAGGAGGAGGACGAGGAGAGGGAGGGATGGAGCGGGAGGAGGACGAGGAGAGGAGGGATGGAGCAGGAGGAGGACGAGGAGAGGGAGGGATGGAGCAGGAGGAGGACGAGGAGAGGAGGGATGGAGCAGGAGGAGGACGAGGAGAGGAGGGATGGAGCAGGAGGAGGACGAGGAGAGGAGGGATGGAGCAGGAGGAGGACGAGGAGAGGAGGGATGGAGCAGGAGGAGGACGAGGAGAGGAGGGATGGAGCAGGAGGAGGATGGATCGACGAGCGACGGCAGAATCAGTGGTTTGGGAAAAAGCACAATGTGATTAATTGCAACGGTCACAAAGATTACAATTATACATCATGGCAGCGAGTGGCTGAGCACTTTTCATTTCCACAGCGTCGTGCACACTGACGACTGCGTAAAGGCCTGATGGCATTCTGCTTATCTTACCTTACCTTATCTTATCTTATCTTATCTTATCTTATCTTATCTTATCTTATCTTCATCGTCCTATCTGCTGCTGTTTGGCTGTTGGGGATCTGAACACTAAACGATGTTGTCGAACTCTCTGCAGGTTGTAAGTCTCAGCGTGTTGGAGATGACGGGAGCAACACAGCTCCGAGTTTTAGATTAAAATCCATAAATTCTTCCCTCTGACGTCTAAAGTCCCAAACAGAGCCAGTGTCTGGATTTCTGCTCCACTCGCTCCATCAAATCTCCAGAAAACGAACAGAAAGGAAAGTGATGAATCTTCTGGTTTTAGAAGCGGACATGTTGTTGTTGTTGTTGTTGTTGTTGTCGTCGTACATCCACGTTAATCTGCTGAACGGAGGTGTCACTGTTTGTATTCTGCAAACCGGCCATTCATTCATTATTCATCTGCTGTCTAGTTCAAACATGTTTGGGCTCGGGGGCGGCCGAGCACTTGCAGAAAGGTCACATGTTCGAATCCCTCCGTGTTTCCCGGTGACCCTCCTAAGTGTCCTTCAGTAAATCACTGTAACTTAAGGATGCTACTGTGACGCCGAGATGCTTTAAATTTAAATCTGATTATACTTCCTGCCCTCATTGTGTTTGATTTAAAGCCCGAGAGAGTTAACGTTCCTCAGAAAACGTTTCAGCCGGAGAAGTGAAACTGAGGAGGGAGAGTGATGAAGGTTATATCTTCATTTTGTCTCCTACTGACAAACTACTGGATGTATTAACTGGAAACTTGGTGGAAGGAAGCGACATGGGTCAGAGAAGAACATATTAAAGTTCTCTGTGGGTGAGGATCAGGGGGCGGATACAATAAAAATCTTTAATATTAGGAGATAGGGTGTTTATGGACGTACTGACCAGTGCGTTCTCTGCCACGTAGGTTGGTAAACCACTGGCCAGAGCCCAGTGATCTGCTGCAGGACCCCTGAGGATTTACACAACATAACAATCAGTGCGTCATCGTTATCATCAGCATCGTTAAAGGAGACATATTCCTCTCATATTCAAACTGATCATTTTAATTGTAAAGGTTTTCATGGTCTAATGTTCAGAAAACACTTTCCTCAGACTGTCCATCGCTGCAGCTCCTCTTTTCAGCCTCTGTCTCCAACTCTTGGTTTGAGCTCCTGTCTCTTTAAGGCCCCCACCCCCCCACTCCATCAAGCCCAGTCTGCTCTGATTGGCCAGCCGAACATCTTGTAACAACAACAACACCCACTGTGCAAACTCCTCAAAGAGACTCACGGTATAACTTTGATGTCTTCCTTTCCGTGGAGGATGTAGTCGATCACTTTGTAGAAGATGACTTCCTTCAGAGGACGAGAGGCAACATCAACGTGAGGGACAAATTATTTTAATGTGACAACACTGGACTGTATACAAAGATGAGCGAGATAGCAGCTCCCCAAAAGTGAATTCTTTGTTTTTCCCCCTGGTGGCTGACTGTAGTATAGGTCATAAACCACGCCTCCGCCATGTTAGCAGATGGGACATTGGCCAAAATAGAAATGATATTGCGGGGTGAAGGTCAAAGTATCACTTAAGAAATAAGATTACTCCTCTGTATGGCCAAAAATATTCACACAAGCATGCCATCAATATGGGGCATTTGACCTGATGGTGGCGCCAGAGTAGATATCAGGGTATGACAGAGTAGCAGGAGAAGAATCAGCTGTACAGTTCGTAGTTAAGGTGAAATGTCCTCACCCTGCCATCAGGAGTTTTGGGTCCATCGTACGGGGGAACTTCTCCCATCAGAACAGGCCACAGGTCAAAGAACTCCTGCAGACACACACACAGAAACATCCAGATTTACAACAGGAACAACAGATCAGAGCTTCTGCTCTTTCATTATTTAGATTCACTTTCCTCATCAAACAGCATCGTTCTGTCTGGAAGTGATAAATACAACCGCCTCTAAAGAGCGTGTGATATCTCTCCTCCTCTGAGGTTCCAGAGAGATGGGCTCAGAGCTACTGAGCGACTAGTTGAGTTTATTCTCAGGAGCGATGTTCATTAAACCCAGTGTTGTTACCAGACGACCATCTGTGCAGACACACAACACGTGTCTGTTCTCACGAAGCAGGTGTTGGGAATCAAGCGGCAGCTGCTTGGAGTTGTCTGACAGCCGCGGCCGAGGAGAAGCGTTCAAGACAATTTGTAAGTTAGCACAAATATATGGGGATGAGACGATGATGATCAGAAGGTGTTTAAGTGTCGTTTCTTTCACAGACACATAAAAAAAAGCAACGGAAAAATAAACCCAGAGAAAGAAAGTGTGCAGATCAGACGAAGAAACCTCAGAGGAGTTTCTGAAAATATGTTTTCTCAAAGGACGAGAAGAAAAACACAGAAACGACTCATCAAAATTCATTTGGCGTGGGAATGGCTCCAGAAGCAGAAGTACATCACTGATGAGCAATATGGTGAAGTGAGTGTAACATTACTTCAGGTTTATTGTTATGTACAGTTTTTAATGTTTACTGCAGTATGTCAGGTTTATTTGTGCATTAAATATGATGTAGTTTGAGCATTTTGTGAAATCAACCACAGTTTTAAAGATAAATCTAAACCTCAAAATGTTGCTTAACCTCCTCCAATCTATATTATTTCATTTTACTCACTATTACTCACTGATGTCTACTTTTCACTCTTGCTTCTGTAATATTGCACATTTCCCCATTAGGACTAGAATAAGGATTATTATCTTATCTTACTTACACATCCACATTTATAAACATGGAAATATTGGAGTGTAAACCCGAGGCATCACATTTCTTTGGGGCGATGCAGCCGTGTGATGTGTGACCTGACATCAGTGGAGCACAGGCAGGATTGCGGTGCCACTCGTTGACCCCTGTATTTGTTATGTGTTATATGTTTTGTTGGTTTTCCTGCTGCTGCCTGACCCCGTGTGTCCCGGTGCTGACCCACCTTGGTCTTGGTCATGTCCAGCAGACCCACGGAGTAGCGGTCACAGTTGAGGAAAGCTCGGACCGTGTACAAGGCTTTGTGGAACTGCCTCTCGATGTCCGTCAGCTCCTCGAACACCTTGCTGGCCGACCACAGCAGCACCTGCTCCACAGGACAGAGGACGACACAACACAGCAGTTTGAGAGCTGCACTTGTTTCCAAGAAGACTTGATTTAAAGTTTGTGCTTCTACAGATTTACTGCTTTCTTTGCTATTTCACTTTTGTCTTCTTTAATATCACATTCTCATATCAGTCATATTGAAGAATGCAGCTAAAGGACATTATTATCACACAGATTCTGAAAGCATCAGGTCTCAGGAGGTAAAACGTCAGATTCCACAACAGTTTGAGCAAAGTTTTAAAACTAGCACCTAAGTTTTTAAACTAGGACTCAGTAGAACTCATCCTGGATCCACCAGTTTGTTCATATTCCTCCTAAAATATGAATATTCCTTCCTTGGCCCATGTCCCATCCTTCCTCCAGGTTTCATGGGAATCTGTTTGGTAGTTTTTTGTGTAATCGTGTTTACAATCAAACAAATCAACCAACAACAAAACAAAAGGGACGGAAAGGAAAACAAAACGTCCTCCACAGACGTAATAACTCCAGTGAGAGGAACAAGGCTGATGAAGGGTTACATGAAGGGTTATATGAATGGTGATATGAATGGTTATATGAATGGTTATATGAAGGGTTACATGTATATGAAGGGTTACATGAAGCCCTGTGCGCTCTGTGGACTCACCTGTCCCCTCCTGGTCTCACAGTTGTGCAGGTAACTCAGGTGGAAAACTCTCAGCACCAGGTTGACAAAGTTCAGATACTTGTTCAGGATCTGAAAGGAAACGAGCGGTCGAGTGTTACATCTTCAGAACGTTACTCATTTTATTACAATATCCAGTTTTATATAATGTGTAAGTAACATTTTCTGCATCAGTCAAAGCAGATGATAAACTTTTCAAATAATTGCTTGTGTCAAACTGTCACATTTGACAAGTGATGTTAACATCTGTGTTGATGAAGAGAATGTAAACTTTATGAGATCCAACATTTCACTGGGTTCTTTCGTGTCTCATACGTCTGTTCAGTAGTTTCTGCTGACAAACAAATAGACGAGTGAACATAACCTCCTCTGCAGTAAAACCTTCATTTAGTTTTATTAGACAGACTTTTATTTAGGTGGAGCTAATAAACTCTGTGGCTCATAATCCTTGAGGAATGAAACCAAAATTCTTTTCAGATGGATTACTTGAGTTAACACAAATCGATCAGTTCACTCCGACAGATTTTTCATAATTTTTTAATCGTTTCAATCAAATTAATTTAGTTTGGATGTGGCCAAATTAAATGTAATGACAGTTTTTGAAACTAATTCAGTCTGAGTGGTTTTGTAGTTTAACATTTGTCGTCAGGTGAAATTATAAGATATTAGCTGATATGATGACAGGGTTCAAAGATGCAGGGAACATAAACACCAGAGTCTGCATCTGTAGTTTATAGTTTTTACAGTTTGTGGCTTTTCTAACACACCTCATTGACAACGATCATTCTTAAGTTCAGAGAGTTAAAATAAGTTCTGGAGAAAACACATGAAAACCGATGGAGAATGTGTTGATAGTTTCTTCACTTTGGTTTTGAAACCTGCTCTAAACATTTTCACTGAATGCTTCAGATGTTACCTCCTCGTCTTTGGCGGTGAAGTGCGGCCCGTCCAGCTTGTTGATGGCCATCATGACGGCCACCATGTCTTTACCGTTCATGATGGGGACGGCGAGGAGGTTCTTGGTCTTGTACTCGGTCAGCTCGTCCACAAACTCACTGTAATGGGGGCTCTGTGAGCAGAGAGGGACAGGGGGGGGGGGATTGTTATTCAGTATCTGTGGCCCCTGCACCCCTCTCAGCTTCCAGGGGCCGCTCTGATGAACGCACCCCTTCTATTCATGAATGCTGTTAGCAGAGGCTTTTCCATTATCCATAAACTCAAGGTCCTCGCCGCGCTCCACCTACTGCTCCTCCTGCTGCTCCTCCTGTACA
The DNA here is from genome assembly GCF_009819705.1 of Hippoglossus hippoglossus. Taxonomy (NCBI): domain Eukaryota; kingdom Metazoa; phylum Chordata; class Actinopteri; order Pleuronectiformes; family Pleuronectidae; genus Hippoglossus; species Hippoglossus hippoglossus. The sequence continues at coordinate 25,392,831 of NC_047160.1, forward strand.
GGTTATCAATTCTGTTCCTCTGGGGGTGAAACAGAGGAGGAGCGGCTCATTAACCGGCAAACAAGGAGCAGAAAGTTGCAGGGAGCTACCCTCGGGGGGGCAGAGCCGGTGACAGAACCCTGATCTGGGGAAAGGGAGGTTTTAGTTTCTGTGCAGATCTTATTTCCTGCTTTGGATCAGGCAGAAAACAAAAGTTAGGTTGAGGTTAAACATCAATAAGTAACGATTATATCCTGAATGATTTATTGATCACAGACGCATCGGTATCTGTATGTTTACTGAAATGAAAACTTGTATTTTACAGAATAAACAATGCAAAAATAATTAGATTTACCTTCTTAATTCAAGCTATTTGGTTGTATTTGTGTTTTCTTTTTACTTATAGTTATAATACAGTTTGTAAAATATCAAGAATCAATTACATTTCTTTATCATATTGGTTTTAGAAATCACTGCCAACTTTTTAAAATAAATACGTATTAACAGTATAAGAAGTCTTTTTTCAGTTATCATCAGTATCTGCATTGGTACCAAACCTCCAGATCATTTGCGCTCGAGTAATAATCATTTTTTAAATATAGATTTCATCATGCAGAGCAGCGTAGAGGGAACATTTATTATATATTATATTGCTTTAAGATCTCATCTGCCTCTTTTCCGACCTCTCGCTCATTCACCTGAGAAAACACAGAATCTGTTTGCCTCCTCCAGCCTCAGAGACTCTGACGCTGCAGCTGGAGCAAGAAAAACCTGAACATCAACTCAAATAAAGAGCTTTTTGTGAGCAGAATGTCCTTCGGTGCAAAACAAATTGTAAGAAACATTAAGTTCTGGACCCACTGACGTTCTTAGTCACCACTGACTGAATCAGAACATCCTTATTTCTTCTTATTCATCTCTAAACTCGTGCTTTTCTCTCGACATAGTCTAAAGTTTGGTATAAGTGCATGAGCGTGGGCTGATTCTGGATCAGCTCCATTCAGAAGCCTGACAAAGCTTTAATATAAACCAGTTCCACAGATCTGGGCAGTTTGACAGCTTGTTATCAGGTGACCTTTGACCCCCTGACGCCCAAACAGGTCTTCATCCCACTTGTTATCCTCGACTGAAGCTTTGGCTTCACCTTCACCCAGCAGCTCTGCTTTTAATCATCCAACAACAAGTTGTATTTCGGATATAAAACTAAATGAAAATACTTTTTAATATCCAAGTCTTCCAGTTGGGGTTTTCTGGGGAAAGGTCAAATGACCTATATAACATTTATTCCTTTATAGTCCTGAATAAGAGATTCATCAGTCAAATTTATACTTTTTAAACTATAAATTAACTTGTTGAATGGGCAAAGAGAAGACAACCGTATTATCTCACTTACACAATGAACGTTTAATCTGTAATTAAATTATGCATGCAAATAAATCCATAAATAAATCCAAAATAAAAGCCCATTTGTACATAATAAACACAAGAATTCAATACGTAACCTCCTCGGCTAATGCAGCCGGCAGGATTATTCCACGTTAACTGGCTAAGTGGATTTCAGGGTGTTTCTGCTCCACTGAAAATAAAAAAAAATTAAAGCGACACAACTATGTAACAGGATAGATTAAAGATGTGTTATCGTGCTGAGTCTGTAGAAAAGGCTCAGCAGGGCCTGCGTGACCTCTGCCGGTAATCTGGGATCGCTCTAATTCAGGACAGATTAACCGGCTTCATCTGCAACCTCCTCCCGCTGACACTCTGCACCTCCGTCACGTGCACACGCGTCCAGAGCGACCACACCTCAATAACCACCGAGTCACTACCGTGCAGCCGGGAGTGTGTGATTATTAAATTCACTTTGAAGGAGGAACGGCTGGATGAAGTGGGAGAAATGAGGCCAGCTGTTGCTCAGTGCATAATCCCAGTGAAACATAATCCCTGCCGTATACCTACAAGGATCCTGACTGGATGAGCGGCCTGCACTGGATTGGACTGGGATGGAAATAGAGCGCAGAGACACAGCGAGTCCCAGTGGCTGCTTTTACTGCAAAGAGGCCATCCACAGTGCATTGGCATCAAAAAGTCAATTATAAGGGAACATTAGCTGCTGCATGGCCGGGACTGTGCAGATTTAAGCTTGGAGGCTTTGATATCGTTCCAGTCGCCACATTTCCCATCGTGCTTTCATGCATTTGTGTGAGACGGCGGCGTGACGGACGAAGGTTGGAAACAGCACAATGATGTTTGCTCGGCGGCGGCGGCGGCGGCAGGAGGACAGTGAAGGCGCAGCGGGCCCCGACCTGGCAGCAGAACCAAAGACAAACTGGAACAATGTGTTTGGTTGGTACATCGGGAGCTGCAGCTTTCTAATCTCCCATGAAAAGACGGGATTGAAGTGATACAGACGACGAGGCCTCGTGATCCATCAGTTATGTGGAGGGGCCCTTTGCCTTGTTAGGGTTTGAATGTCACAATAAGAGCTGCTGCAGGTGTGTGTGTGTGTGTGGGGGGGGGTGTCTGCAGGAGAGAGAGACACACTTGAAGTAGTGCAGTGTTTTCAAATGTCACAGATATTTGGCTGTAATGGGATTGAGCTGCTTTGGTCGAAGGGAATTAGGAGCAGCCGCACTGTGGTGTGACGTCGCCCCCTGGTGGTCAAACAGAGCGAGAGAGGGCAGCAGTGGACTGTGGGATTAAAATGTTTACGGAGCAATAATCCAACTTTATTTAGAAATGTGTTTTTTCTGCAGAGAGGATTTGCTTCCTGCTGAGTTGGAGATTTACAAACTGTTTTTTCTGATTCTATTCATATCCACAGATCTGAGCTGGATCTGGTTCACGACTACATTTACAGTGATTGGGTCTATAGGTTGATTTCTCTTTATATTTTTAATTATTTGTATATTTTGTGTATTTGTTCATATTTTGTTTTTTCTTCTTCAATGAATCAAAAAGGTTGATCACCTAAAAGCAGGATATTTCTCAAGGTCATACCATCACTGAATTTTATTATTTTACACACTTCTATATATTTCATTTGTATTATTTTTCTCTTTCTCTTTCAACTTAATAAATTTTTCTATGTAGATTTATCCTTTTAATTTATTTCATCTCTTTTATTCTCCTCTTTAATTTTGTCTCTATGTTGTTTTTAATGTCCCTGTAAATCACCTTGAATCTAACTCTGTGTATGAAACCTGCTTAATAAATAAAACTGCCTTGCTGACCTCTTTATATGTTAATTAAATGTATTAAAGAGATGTTTTTATACATATTTTAAGTAAGTTAATACAAAAACACAAGAATAACTGTGTTTACCTCGGACACGTCAGGAATGTTGACCATCTTCTTGGTGGAGGCCACGTGACCCACGATGCCGATGTCCAGCGGGTAAACGATCTCACTGTCCGGCTGCACCAGACAGTCCTCGAACACTGAATCTTTATTGACGTTAAATAACCTGGAAGCAAAGATGAGGACAGTAAAATTATTACGTGCTTTTGGGATTTTAATAAGTACAACAGGTCATCTGGCTGTCGGGCATCAGGTGATCTGTTCGTAACTAAATATGGTTCTTAACAGTTAGTCTGAAAATGCACAGCAGTGTCCTCCATGATGCCGAAGTTACAGAAACGTTCGAGGAAACTCAAACAGGAAGAGGAAGCAGTGCGGCTTTAAAGGTTCAGTGTGTAGAATTTAGTGACATCTAGTGGTGAAGTGTCATGTTGCAGCTGAACACCCCCCCCCCCCCCCCTCACCTCACCCTCCCCTTCCAAACATGAAAGAGAACCTGTGGTAGCTTCAGTTGTCATAGTAACTCGACCTTCATGGTATATTTTACACCGGTGCATAATCCCTGTTTTCCGTGTTTCAGATGCTACTTTTTGAATTAGAATAATCCCAGTGACCTTGTTGCCAGCTCGGCCACGCCGTTCCTCTGCCGGTACATGAAGAGGCTCATGCGGTCGGCCCTCATCATGAAGCTCAGGTGTTTCATGAGGTTGAAGACGGACTTCTCCATCTGCAGGTTGTCCTGGATGTCCCTCACCAGATCGAAGACGATTTCGCTCTCCTCCACCATCGTCAGGTCGTGGAACGTGCTGATGTTCACCGCCGTCTTGCGGCTGTTGTCCAGCAGGTCTGAGATGACCTTCGGCCGGAAGTTGACGTCATAGTACTGCTTGGCGAACTGCGGGTTGGCGTCCAGGAACTGCTCGGCGGCTGCTGCATCCACCATGGCTGCTGCCGACAGGGGAAACACTCCAGCTGTTTAAATCTGTAAAGCTTTGGGCCGGAACTCCAATAGAGTTAAACTCCCAATTAAAGCTGTAATAATAGTTTTTTTTTATTAATTGTCCAATATCCACTCTTCTTTTAGCTCTGATTTGGTCTCCACCAGCTCCTCATCTTAGTTCACAGTGGTTTCTTTAATCCTTTAATAATGAGAATAACTGTGTTCTGTTTGCTCATTGTGGAAACGGTTAGGTTTCTCTATAATTTTTTTAATCTTGACATTACTTTATAAAAATGCCTTGAGATTATGTTATGATTTGATGCTGTACGAATAAAACTGATGCAGATACCGATATTACTGAGTAAAACATTTCCTGATACTGATCAGCATATATTTACCAATGAAAAAAAATATTCCTACATTGTTTTTATCAAAGGGATCTGACAAACTTGATCACAAATAAATAAACATTAAAAGAAAACACAACTACTGATACAGAGCTTGAATTAGGAATATAAACAAAATGGAAACATTAACGCTGATTATGAAAAATAAAAGTTTACATGCTGGCAAAAATAAACACTGATAAAGATCTGTCTGTATAAAGCTTGTATTGGCATTTTATCGGTAAACCAATATATCGGTCGGGCTCTAGTAATGATGATAACAATAATAATAATATGCGACTGACTCACAGATCTAATAGATTGATTTAAACATTAATAAATAAATACAGAAGCGCTGGTACCTGTCGAAGTCCTTGTGTTGTCTCCAGTAAAGTGTCTGATCCCTTTGTCCTGGTGACAACTCTGCAGGTGTCGGAGAAAAGAAAAGGGATTAGCAGGCCGGTTTTAAATGCTCCTGTGTGGACGTAAGCCTGCATCCAATTACTACACATGGGATTACGATACCTTCCAATGTTTATTGATTCCTCTGTGTCTCATACTACCTGTAGAGTAATGAAAACAGATACTCATGGGACGGTTGGACTGAAACGTTCTGTTCATTAGCCGCTTGTTTGTCTCCAGTGAAAACACAGCAGATTAGACACTTTTAACATGGGTGAAGTTTTTGTTGTGTACTTTGTAGAAGCAGAAATACACAAACCATGGTATTTCTGTATCTATACAAGTTTTCATATGACACAATTGTCTTAGATTCCCTTTTATAACTTCACAGTCTGTATTTATTCCTTAAATGTTTATTCCTCAATAATCAAACGAGGCCTGAAGAGGATAAAAACAGTTTTTATTACTTCAACAACACTTCACCTTTTCTGCTGTTTGTTACTTTGAAGATTTACGATATACATTGATGTTGTCGTTCAACCTTATTCAGTGAATCTGTTGCTGTTGTTCTGTTACCGACACTCCTTCACTCCCTGACACTCCCTGTGTGACCTGTTACACACTCACACACCTTCAGTGTTGTTGTATTATATTAAGTCATGTTGAGAACATTGTTTAACACTCAGGTCTCCTGTGGCTCAGACTGGATCATATGTCACAGAGAATAACAGAGAGAAAGAGGAGAAGTCACATCAGTGGGGAGAAGAAAATAAACTACCTGTTTAAACATGAAACACAAACAGAAGATAATAAAAATATGCTTTGTGCCAGTTCTGTTTCCCTTTTCCTCAACAAACCTCTGTCACTTCTGTAAACCTTTAAAAAGCAAATTTGCTAAATGAATAAAAGTTAGCGATTTCAAAGAAAAACCTAATCACGTCTTTCATACTATTTATATAATCTTCTTTTGTTTTTAATTGTGTGTTTTTATTCCTGAGGCACTTTGTTGCTTTGCGTTGAGATGTAAAGATGTTTACTAATATTAATTATGAAAAACACTTATGTATACGGAAGCGTATTGTATTCACTTGAAATTCTGCTCTTTTTTTCTGAATTAGGGACTTAATTATCTAGTTAATTCAGAAAAACCCTAAAACAAAAATCTATTAAAAAGATGTATTCAAATAAAATAAAAGTCCTTTATTTGTCTGTTTTTCTTCTTGAAAGGAGTGAGTCATCTTCTCTCCCACACCATCTTTGTCGCGGGGTCACGTGACGCAGCAGCACGTCGTCCGGCCCACGTCATGACGCAGCAGCAACAGGAGCGTGAAGCCGGATCCCAGTGAAGCAGCAGCTTCTCGTCAACTCTCTGGAAAGTGATCGATCCGATCTCAGGTCAGTGAATCCACTCTCTGATCAACAGGTTGGAACTTTCACTTCTTTAAGCGACTCGTGAAGTTTCGTCAGTTTCGTGAAACTTTGCGTCTCCGGCCACGTTGACACGTTGTTTACAAAGGATCCATTCATAAGTGCGGCCCGAGTCCGAGTCCGAGTCTGAGTCCGAGTCCGAGTCCGAGTCTGAGTCTGAGTCTGAGTCTGATACTGGGGTCATTCAGTCCCTCGTTCACATGAACTGGGAGAGGGACTGGGAATTTACTCATTAATCAATTAACTGACTCACAACGAGACACTTCCAGGATCAACTGTCTTCACGAGTCTGTAGAACAACACACAACTTAAACTATAAACACTCAAAGGTGCAAGTGAAGTAACAACTTTAACTGTACGGAGTGTGTGTGGATAGTTATTACACACGTGTATGTGCAGTTATTACACATGTGTAAGTATAGTTTTCCACATGTGTATAAAGTGCAAACAGGCAGGAAAGCAGATGTGCAGATGGTTGTTAGTGATGAGTTGGTGCCTGCAGCTCAGCTCCTGATGGTAACACAGTGACCAGTCTGTGTGCTCGTCAACTTTACCTCATAAATATTTAACACCAATGAAGAGTAGTGAAGTGTAAACATTTTTTTTTTAAATTTCAAAAATGTCCTTGGGGGTTTCCGGCTCTGCCTGTTCACAAGCGGCGCCTCTGCCTGGAGGCAGCAGTTTAATTCAGTCTCACACACTTCACCACACATTCACACTCACGGGAAACAGAGAAGAGTAACTTTAACAGTAATCGTGTTTTATTCTGACAAACAGTTAAATACCACTGATTTGTCTACAGTCGCTAACAATGGCTCCAGGGCCGTAGAACAGATTAAATACCAGCTCAATGTAAACTTCTTACAAAAAGACAAACTTAATAAACCAACTTTTCAACCATGAGCCTTGTTTTAACTTAAATTTATAGATTTGACTTCTTAAAAATGAGCAAATGCGAATTAAATTAAACTCAATAGTGGGTTTTGATAAACTCATTGTTCACTGAAGTAAAGCTGCTGTGTGGCGTTTAGCTCAATACATCATGACCTTAATCAGTCAAGGCTCCACAGAGGTAATAATGTAAATATCATTAAGTTGTAAATGTCATTTTCCTTCACATCTCTGCTCTATTTGCTTGGTAAATATCACTAGTTGTCAGGGGGATATTCGTCTGTATACGTGTCACTAGGAGCTGAACTGTATGAATAAGGGGAAGTGAACTGTTTGTATTGTGAAACATTTTTCGCAGCTTCAGCAAAATGTCATAAATATGTAACTGGAGCCACAGACACTGACCTGATAACGTCCTCACACCTCCACACGGCTTCTCACGTGCTCTTCACCTCATGCATCAGAGCAGATGAGTTCCTGTGTTCTAAGCTACACTGTGAATGCTGCGATAAGATGATTGACATAAGTGTAGTTAACTGAACTCCCCCCCCCCCCATGCAGGGTCCGGATCATGGCCGGGGACAGTGGCTGCTGCCCGACGGAGGAAGATGGAGCAGAGAGTGACCAGCAGCAGCCTCTCGTTCTGCAGCGAGTGGAGAAACAAGCGGGGAGAAGCTGTCAAACCGTCGCGAGACATCGTCTGAAGAAACTCTGCTCGTGCTCCTCAGAGAAGCTGAAATCCAAAGCACTGGACTTCTTCCCGATCCTGAGATGGATGCCACGCTACAAGCTCAGGGACTGGCTTCTGGGTGACGCCATGTCGGGACTCATCGTCGGGATCCTGCTGGTTCCCCAGTCCATAGCTTACTCCTTATTGGCCAGTCAGGACCCTATTTATGGTCTGTACACTTCCTTCTTCTCCTCCATCATCTACGCCCTCTTGGGCACCTCCAGACACATCTCGGTGGGGATATTCGGCGTGCTGTGCCTGCTCGTGGGCCAGGTGGTGGACAGGGAGCTGGCTCTGGCCGGATACCTCCCAGAAGGCAGCGGCATCGGTAGTAACGGCAGCGTCCTCCTGCTGGCCGGCCAGGGGAATGGCAGCGTGGGGCTGGAATGTGACAGGAGCTGCTATGCGATCACAGTCGGAGCCACGCTTACCTTTACTGCCGGGATTTACCAGGTGAGTGAGCGAGGGCGATCACATGGTAGACTGATGTAATCTAACCTTTAAGTTTGGAATCTGCCCTCTAACTCCTGCTCAACTCTTTTCTCCCAGGTGCTCATGGGTATTTTCCAGGTGGGCTTCGTCTCCGTCTTCCTCTCGGACTCTCTCCTCAGCGGCTTCGCTACGGGAGCCTCCCTGACCATCCTCACCTCGCAGGTCAAGTACCTGCTGGGGCTGAAGATCCCCCGGCCCCAGGGCTGGTTCACTCTGTGCAAGACCTGGTTCAGCATCTTCACCTGCCTGGGGAACACAAACTTCTGTGACCTGGTGACCAGTCTGGTGTGTTTGCTGTTACTGATTCCAACCAAGGAACTCAATGATCGCTTCAAAGCCAAGTTGAAGGTACAGAGCGACTGCAGATGTGGTTATTGTTGTAGTTTTCTTGTGTAAATACTTTTATTAAAATCCCTATCAATCGGAAGTAGAAAGAGGTTCAAAGGTAAAGACCCAGTGACATCACATTATATAACCTGTACAGCTGTGGAGGTGTTGAGATGTTCCAATATCATTTTCTCCTTCCTGGTTTCAATACCAAGTACGGATCTGATTCAGTGCATTTAAGGATCCAGTTTCCAAACTTTGCTGCCGAGCTCCGTGAGATGATGGTTCTTCAAATGTTAGAACTAGAAACCGAAGTCTTGCATATGTTAAATGTCACAGATTTATTTGTCGGACTTTCCAGTCTGAAAGTTTGCTGAATATTATCAAGCTTTGGCAAACGCCTCACTACCGGAAAGCCCTCAGAAGCCGAACATGGGATTTAAGCCCCTCCTTCTTTTGTGTGTCTTCTCACCAGGCCCCGATCCCCTTCGAGCTCTTCGTGGTGATAATTGCGACCCTGGCGTCTCACTTCGGCCACTTCAACACCGAGTACGGGTCGAGCGTGGCCGGTGACATCCCCACTGGCTTCCTTCCCCCCCAGTTGCCCTTATGGTCTCTGATCCCCAACGTGGCTGTCGACGCCTTCTCCATCGCCATCGTGGGCTTCGCCATCACCGTCTCTCTGTCGGAAATGTTCGCCAAGAAGCACGGCTACACAGTGGACGCCAACCAGGAGATGTTCGCCATCGGCTTCTGCAACATCCTGCCGTCGTTTTTCCGCTGCTTCACCACCAGCGCTGCTCTGACCAAGACCCTCGTCAAGGAGTCGACGGGCTGCCAGACGCAGGTGTCGGGGCTCGTCAGCGCCCTCGTCCTGTTGCTGGTGCTTCTGGTTATTGCACCGCTCTTCTATTCCCTCCAGAAGTAAGTACATCGAAATCCTAATGAGTCATCAGTCGAAGGGTTTCCTCGATTATCCCCTCGCAAAGTTATCTCACAATTTATAGGCAAACAACCTTATTATGAACTAAATAACCTTGATAGTGCATTTCCCCTTATTGTGTTGTAGCTGAAACAACATGTAAAACATAACATTTCAGAATGTGAGTGTGAGAAGAAGAACAATCAGCTTTAGAAAAAGCAGATTAGCAATTTGGGGAGGAAATGCCTTGAATAATTTGGGCCTGCAGACGTTTCTCCTTCCTGAAAATAGTTTATTAACTTCTGAAAAGGCGGCTCACAGCTGTCACTCCGGTTTGACTCACACCTGTAATTTCCCACAGATTCTTATCTAATATCTGGTCAGTGCATACCAGTTGAAAGTACCATTTAAATGAATACAAAAACAGTTATTGTATTATATAACAACATATAAGTCAACACATCACCATGTCAATCTTATTTTATTTAAAGTAAATCCTAATTCATGTGTCACACGTTGCAATGATCCTGTTTGCTTTAGGATTTAAAGGTTTATGTTCTGGTTTAGTTTGTTTGCAGCTCTTATCTTTTTCTGTTGTTTACCATAAAAGGGGGTTTCAAGCGTAGACCAGGACAAAGACCTGCTGATAACCTCTCAGCCTCAGAGTTCCTGCTGATGCTGCTGGTTCCTGCTCTGCAGGTTGTCCAAGTTTCACATATCTTCAGGCGCTTTTGAAACAAAACTCAAACATTAGAAGGAAGTATAAAGAATGTGTAGAAGCAAGAAAGAAACTCAGGAATTAATAAAACAAATGATTGAATAAATAAAAGGTAGGAAGATAGAAATGATTTCTCTCACTGGGAAAGTGATTGTGACTGAAGCTGATGATTGATAAGGATTTGTGTCTTTACTGTGTGTTACACACGTACACGCCCAGAAACAAACACACCCTCAGACACACACTGGTTCTCTGATTATATGGAATGTGTTCATGAATAATGAGAAACATCAGATCAGCTTCTTTCCATGACTCTGAACTTTGACTCTCGGCCTCCTAAATAATCGTAGATGAAAAAGTGATTGACAAAAAGATTGAAGCATCAAATGAAACTTTAAAAAGCTGAAATTGAAGTTATGTGTGTTGTGTCTGTTCATAAAGATGGACAACATGTCTCATCTGACCTCTGTTAACGTGGAGCAGGTGCCCTATACTGCAGCCAGCCACCAGGGGGCGATCACCATGATTTGGCTTCACCCCAGGCAGCCATCATTTCATCAGTCTTTATTTTATGGAAATAATCGACATTATTTAAACACTACGACATGTCCCTCCTAACCTTGTCTCTGTCCTTCCTCTGCTCAGATGTGTCCTCGCCGTGATCATTGTGGTCAACCTCCGCGGTGCTCTACGAAAGTTCACCGACATTCCCCGCATGTGGCGCAGCAATCGTGTGGACGCCTCCATCTGGCTGGTCACCATGGCGACGTCGTCGCTGGTCAACACAGAGCTGGGGCTCCTCGTCGGGGTTCTGGTGTCGGCGTTCTGCGTCCTCGGCCGGACTCAGCAGGTCCAGGTCCTGGAGCTGGGCCAGGCCTCGTCCAGGGAGCACTACGAGGACCTGTCGTCTTACCGCGGCCTTCACACTCATCCGGGAGTGGCGGTCTTCAGGTACGAGGCTCCCATCTATTACGCCAACCAGAGCCTGTTCAAGAAATCTCTCTACAACCGCGTGGGGCTCGATCCTGTGAAGGAGAAAGCACGACGGTTAAAGTTCATCAAGCAGCAGAAGAAGAAGAAGAGCAAACAGGAGGAGGCGGCAAACGTGAAGTCAGAAAAACAGGATGAAGCTGAAGGGACTGTGACCCTGATGCTCGACGAGGAGTCGCGTAAGAACTTGCGGAGCATAGTGATCGACTGTAGCGCCATCTTGTTCCTGGACACCGCCGGAGTGAATGCTCTGAAAGAGGTTCGCAAAGATTATGAAGAACTTGGGGTCCGGGTGGTGCTGGCCCAGTGTAACACCTCGGTGCTGGACACTCTGGAAACAGGGGGGTACTACCCCGACACAGGAGGAGATGATGGGGGGCAGAAGAAAAGGATCTTCTTCACTATCGCAGACGCCGTCCGCTCCGTCCAGAGCCTCTCAGCTCCCAACGGGGACTGTGACACCAGGTGCTGAAAAACTATCTGTCCAAATATCTACGTTTACATGTATGATGCAGTTACATGTATGATGCAGTTACATGTATGATGCAGTTACATGTATGATGCAGTTACATGCATGTTGTAGTTACATGTATGTTGTAGTTACATGTATGTTGTAGTTTACATGTATGTTGTAGTTTACATGTATGTTGCAGTGACCATCTCACATGATGCAAATCAAACATGCATTGTTGCCTTTGTGCCTTGTAAAGCTACCGTGGTAGCAGCAGTTCTGTAGAATTGATGCAGGATAATTTAACTTAGGTTTTTTTATTTAAATACTGCAAGTTAAAATGCTAAAAACATTTTAAAGTCCTCCTTGTAAAAAAGTGCTTTACACATGGTACTTAAAGGTACAATTTTAAATTTTATTTTGAAGCATCAGTTTCTCCCGTTTGCACAGAGACACAAAACAACATAGACGGAGTCATATCCTGATTCATTTCAGAATAATGATCTTGAAACTGAAAGTCTTGATATTTTTACTATTTATTTATAAGATACTATGAGTTCAAACCAAACTCAACCAAATCTATGGAACTTGAATTAAGTAAATAAACGTATATGTCTACAAGGTTCATATCAGTCGGGCTCTAATCCAGAATTTAACAGGACGACAGTTAAAAAACCTCTTCACTGAGAAATGATGCTTCAAGGGGACATTTAAAAAATCAGTTTTTAGTTGGTAATGATTTTAACGATATTGCTGGTGGATTAAATCTGTACAATCTTTCTATTGTAGTTTCACTTGATGATATTTTTTTAAACTTAGAAAGAGCCCGACTGTACCTGAACATGTGCCGTTACAGTTACCCATAATGCATTTCTCTCTTGTACCAATGATAATCAATTATTTCTATGGGAAAGACATGTTTACAAAGCCATGAAGAGATAAATTAACACTTATCTCTAAAGAGTTAATGAGATAATAAGATAATAAGATAATAAGAGCTAAGTTTGTCTTGAACAGACGAAAACCTGCAGATTCTCTGTTACTGTCCGTTTTGCACCTTGTGTCTATGCACTAAACTTCAGTGCCTTTACTGACGCTCTGCAGAGCAGAAACTGTACGAACTGTGAATGTTTTCAAATCAGGGCCTTTCACACACGAATGTCAGCGTTTCCTTTTTCTTCCAGATCTACAATCTGAAAACCTGTCACCAAAACGTATTTGTTTATTAAGAGCAAAGTGCACTTGTGTGTTTTGGTGTAAATGACCTTGTGAACTGAATGTGCCGCGTGGACACACTACTCTCTGATGTTTGTCTGCGTGTTCGCTGAGAGAGATGACTGAAGTCGTTACTGACGCAGCTTTAGTTTGTGTTGTTATATCTCGGTCGACACAGTCGTCGCCTGCAAAACTGTTGGGTTCTGAAAACTCTGTGACAGTTACATGGAAATCTAATCTTGTTGAACCTCGTGATTGTTTTCTTTGTGTGGAAAACGATCAGACAAGTTCATGAATCGGCTGCAACATTGATTTGTTAAGCACTCGTGGCTCTAAAGTTAAGCTTCTGGGTCCATTACTTTGTATTTTGTGACACCAGAAATAGCTCAGGGCTGTTTTCATGTGTGTGTGTGTGTGAGAGCTAAAGTCCTTATGATGATCCAAACACGGCAGAAAGGACGAAATGTCCTGAAAACAGAAAATCCTTCTGGAGACAGAGGGACTGTTTTCTGAAGCAGGTCATCTGAGTGAAGGACAGTTCACATTTCTCTTCATTCACTCAACACTTATATTAAACATGAGTGGAAACCAAATAAAGAGTGAACTTTAATCCAGAAAACTGTCAAATGCTGTTTGTTAGAAAAGACTTGGATCCAGTTTGACCTTGAGTGTGACCTTGTTGTTGACATGAGTGTTTATATTTGTAGTTGTTTCTGAAACCAAACATATCTGTATACTACTTAGACACGGTTATGTTATCTCATACAGTGTTTAGATGACTTTGCAGTATATTGTAGTGTTTTATTTATTTAAATTTTTGCCAAAAATGTTACCGTGACAAAATCAGTGTGTCTGAGGTTTCGTGGCTGCACCAGCTTTGATCTGCTTTGATCCTGAAACCAAACAGAACACGTGTGTAAACTCTAGATTCAGGTCTATCTGTTGAACATGTTACTGACACTGCTGTTTACTCCAAAGTTCAATTATTCCATTATCAAAAATATTATATTGTTATATATATATTTACACATATTAAAGACATTTTAAAGATACGTTTTCTTTTCTCTTTACTGTTCAAAGACATTTCTTACATTTAGAAACAGTTCCTGTTGAACTGGGGCTCGATCTTCTATGATTTAAATAGTGAAATGTATTTTAGAATCAATGGAGAAATCTGTCAATCTTCTCGATCATCCAAATCAAAATGAAAACATTTCAGCGGGTCCTCGTTGGTCGGATTAGTGGACAGAGGTTTGACATTAGACCAACAGCACCGGGTCGATACCTTCATGTGTATCAGCAGAACTCCTCAGGCAGGAATGTTGAAACTGAAATGTTGGGACTTGCAGTTTATTTACTTTAGATTTACGCCTCCCGAGCTCCACCCTGTTAAATTACTGTGTCCACAGAGCGGCTGAAAGTGAAGCTCAGGGAAACGGCCACAACCCAACAACACATCCCACGATAACCTGTCATCGCAGGTCGCGTTTACTTTAGATTAGCATGTCAACTGGAGTTCAAATGAGTAAAGTAAAACCTCTTTGATACTCAAAGATAGGATGGTCCAGACCAGCAGGAATGAGAACACAGCTTATGTAACTTTTATTACTTCATATCTTGGTGGATTAAACCTAAACCTACTTTGATATAAGATGATTGTTTTCAATATTTAAGTGTTGACAGTATAGAAATCTTCAATAACAACGACTAATCAATCACAAACTTAGAGATTTAACTTGGACCCACACAGTTTCTCTGTGGAAACTTTTTGCTGCTCAGTAAAACTTCCTGGATGACAAATTACAAAGAGGCTGAAAGAATCACGGACTCCAGATAAAAGTCCAGGTGGTGTTTGGAGGTGAAGGAGAATCCTTGAACAGTCGATAGTTGAGTCTGAGTCCAAACAGGAAGTTACTGAGATTAAATAACCAGGACGTCTGAGTGTGGAGCGAATTAATAAAGTGTCTGTGACACGAACATGATCCTGAGAACCTCATTATCTACTGTGCTGTATTTGACTTGTTCAATCAAAGATGCATTTTATTCATGAAAGGTCCAAAATAAAGTTTCTAATTATTATATTATTTAAATTTCCTGTTTATGTTTTATCATGTGTCTCCTCTTATTAAACACTGATGCGAGTTCTTACCAGAGAATTGTCCTCCAGGGACAAATCAAGTTGTTTTGAATCAGTAGCTGAGCTGAGTTTCCTGAAGAAGGTCAAGCGTCATCACTCAGAATTGTTAAGCTTGTTTTGTACGTTCACACTTTTGTTCAGACAAAATAATTCACAGATAACAGGACGTAAACAAGGCCAAATAATAGTGAAGATGATTTTTAACACAAGGTTTATAGACTTTTCCCTGAATTAGATTCTCATCACCAAGGAAATCAAGACATTTCTCGGAGACACTGAAACAAACAAGAAACTCTGATATAAGTTCACAGGAATATTCACAGTTTGAGATTTAATTGCAAATGGATAAAAGTGCAAATGACTCTTTACTGTATAATCTGTGTAATTCTGCTCTGTGTATTTCACTGACTTCATGTTACCATCAGGGGGCAGCATTGACTAGGGAAACTGGGAGGAAGTCTGATTCCTGTTTAAATAAAAACTTCTGAATTCTTCCTATATACAAGTAGAAATACACAGGTAGAGTTTTCTTTCAATATTGAACATAAATGATATGATATTTCTATTAATTTTGTCCAACTCCAAATACCTTTTGATTTTAGATGTGTGGAGACTTTTAAACCTTTAAAATGCTTTTAATCTGATCTGTCGCTTGGTTTGACTTTTTAATATATATTCTGTCCAGATATTGTTACCATGAACTTTATTTTAACATAAATATAAATATATGTGAGGGGTATTCAGCTGCAACATGACACTTCACCACTAGATGTCACTAAGTCCTACACGCTGAACCTTTAATGCTGAAAAGGTACAAGTCTCATTTAGGACCAGACACCGACAAAGAGAGAAATCAATTTATTCGTTGAAGCTGTGTTGCATGTTTTATCGTTCGTGGGATAATAAAGACATAACTTAACGGAAATAAATAAATAAAGGACCAAATCAATTGGATCTGTTTTGCTCAGACACCTGGAGTCACCTCTGTGTCCTCTGTGTCCTCTGTGTCCACGCAGCCTGCAAATGTAATCAGGTAAAAAGACAGACTGAGGTGAACGGAGCCAATTGTCTGCAGAGAGGTGACAAAGCAGAGGAGATTATCGTCTCTTTCACGGCTTGTTGCTTCTCCCAAATTACATCTAGTGGGTACGGCAGCCGGGTTTGATTGGAACATGACGTAGAACTCGCTCGTCGGACGAGAGGCAGCAGATCTGCTCTCACTTATTATTCTCATCTCATCCACTCCCCGAGCTCACTTCCGTAATTCAAAAACGGGAAAAAAAACAACTTGTTCCACTAAAAATAGAGATGAGGGCGAATGTCTCTGGCTCCGGAGGCGACGCTGAACCTTCAACCTTCCCCACAGCTTCCCTACATTTCCAAAACTTCTCTAATGAATTACATTTGTTTCTGTATTTTTGTTTGTAGTATTGTTTCAGAGGGATTTTTCTTCACTGGTTCATTAAAGCTCGTGAGGCCTGTGTGTGCGTTTCCAATTTAGTTATTTGCGATGTGGACAAAAGTTGCTTCATGTGGTAAATGCCAGGAGTTCACCTCCTCGTCTCTCTTTGCCACAGACAGACAGATGGAGGGAGCGGGGGGGGGGGTGCAGGAGGCTGCAGAGAAGAAGAAGAGCTCACAGATCAACCTCTTGTCTTCCAGGGGAATATTGTTCCAAGTTGTCAGAGCCCCAATGTTCCGTGAAGGGACGTTTCTGTCTTTCACCGAGGGTTCCACCGTTTTATGTTTGCTGTCAAAACCAGGTTTTATCACCGATCTGCGGCATCAGCTCGACTTTCCCTCACAGATTCCTCCTCTGATGCAGCTGACACATCTGCAATGTCTCTATCTTTCGTTCCATTAATAAATAACAAGGCCGATCAATGTCTGTTTGACATCGGTTAAACATTTATAGATACATGAAGTCAATTCTGTCTCTTTTATGAGGACAGAGGATGGACCACTGGGAGGAGACACAGTCGTCCCCGGTGATGTGAGGCCTGGACCAGGGGGGGAGATCATCCAGGAGAAGGATGGATCACCTCCCGTATCCTCTCTAAAGGAAACTGGCTCAGTCCCTTTATTCTAACCTAATTCTCTAACCCTTAAAAACAAGTCTCTTTGAAAAACGAGGAGCAGAATGTCCCAATTTCCCCTAAATGAGTTCACTCTGTAACGATAAGTCTCCAAACGGTCCTCACGAAGATACAAACCCACACACACACATCTGCTCATTTCAGTCATCGGGTCGCACACATATTTAATAAGTGATATTAAATGTGTGTAATAAAGTGGTTGAAGTTAAGGACTCATAAAAACCCAAATTAAAATTCATGAGGACCGCTGCTACAATACAGTAGAAAGGAAAACGAGAACATGTGATATTAATATAAAGACTTTTATATTAATATTGATGTTTCTGACATTAGTCTCACATGAAGAGTGGATGTTCCACAGCCTCCATGTTTTTATCACATCACCGAATGAACCAACAAGACTTCATCACTTCTTGTCGAGTAAATACAATTAACACAATAAACCAGTGAGTGTCCGTTGTGCACGGTATTAATTCTGAGCCATGACTGGACTCACTACAGTGGCCTACAGGGAGCCGGGGGGGACACACTGTTCTGCAGCGAGCAGATGGCGTGGAGGAGGCCGCAGGCAGCGACACACACACACACACACAGACACACACACACACAGACACACACACACATGATGACCCCTCTGAGCTCGCCACCACGATGCCAAACACCCTGCTTCATCCACTGACTGAAAATTAACGGATCATTGGATCAGCGAGGGATCACACACACACACACACACACACACACACACACACACACACACACACACACACACACACACACACACACACACACACACACACTCTCAGTCCACCACCAGAGGCTCTGATCACACATCAGCCAAACTCTGAGCGTCAGATGAGCAGAGTGATCTCGAGCTTCATTCACCTCCAGAGAACTTGTTGTGTAACTTCATTAGACTCTTTAGGAGTCCTGCAGGTTTCCATGGAGACGGGACTCATTTGGACACCATGTGAACGCGAAGACGCCCACATTTGTTCCTCTGGTCTTTCTTCTGCTTTATTGTTCCTGTCGTCTCCAGGAGATCAGGCGTCATGTTCTCTGAGATATCAATTAGTTTCATTAGGATCAGAACGTTTAAATTAAAGCCAGATAGATTCATTGCTCGGTTAATAAAATCAGCTGATATGATTTGTGTGGTTTGGTTTACGATAGTTCATGTGAGAGAGGATACTGGTGTGTGTGTATTAATGATCTCTCATAAGAGAAGATGAGTCGTTTTATAAAAGAAACTTGTTCCACAGATAAAACCACACATTCTGGTGTTTGTTGCATCTTTGACCGAGAACAACGACCAGTAGGGATCCAGGAGATTCATTTTAGAATCTGACAAACATACAGACATCGACTCGCTACGTTTTCCAGCAACAGGAAAATCAATGGTTTTCATAAATGCTTTTGTTTCATGTTTAACATCATTAAAATCGCTGCTTCTGTCATTCTAACAACGCTCCTGTTGAAAATAGTGGTTTCACTCTAGAGACCGCTGTGAGCAATGTGCTGGGATAAATGGAACCAACAGGTCTTCTCATACTCCACCAGTAGCTGAGTGAACCGAACATTTCTCTCTTGCTCTTCTTCATCGGCAGGAAATTTACATGACGTCACATTTCAGACCAAGAAAGTGAAATATAGTGTTTTTTTACGAGGGGGAGCCGACTGATTCCAAACTTCTGAGCTCATCTCTTTTTCTTTTCCTGGTAAAAGTAATGAAAGCTCATCCAGTGTGGACAGATTAACAGGGAGGACGGACGCCTGCAGGACGAGTTAAGGGTTTCACAACATGTTTCACTCTGGGAGTCTGAACCAGCGACTGTCGGCCATGTTGACACCTGTTAAAAATATAAATGTATTCAATATGAAACCTAAAGAAGCTGATTGTGCTGCAGGAATACAAGAAAACAACATCATCTCATGAATAAAATCAGAGAATTAACTAAACTCTCTCACAAACAGACGCACACTCGAACATGAACACACACACACACACACACACACACACACACACACACACACACACACACACACACACACACACACACACATACACTCTTGTCAACAGGAATGACGAGGCAGTCGACTGTCAGGGTGAAAACAATGACAGCTGGACTCTGCAATTACCTGGAACATCAACAAAAGCCCATTTACCCACAAATGCCAGTGGGATGACCCTTTATTCCCTCGGCTCCCAGTGACTGTCGTACTTCACAGAAACTCGTCTGCTCGCTGAAAACAAGAGGAGGCAAGAGGAGGCATTAACGATTTATACAAAACTGTTGGAGTCAGTATCGCCCCTCTGCTCTCTGACCTTTATATGTCAGACTTGTTTTTGTTAAAAGAGTAAAAAGTGACTACTCATGATTTGTGAGTTTACAAATACGAAGCAGATAAATCCACTTCACCGTCTCCTCTCCAAAAGGTTAAAGGAGACAAATCCAGCAGAGGATCAAAAGACAGATAACAGCTAAATATTATAAATAAGAAAAACTTTCAGAGAATTAAGTAAATATTAAACTTTAAGCTCAGTTTACTTTCCAAACAAAACAAACCTCTGACTGATTTCAACTTGTCCACATTACAGAAACTCTTCAAAGTGTCCGTCTTATCAAATAATCACATGATTCTTCTTCACTTTTTTGGCATCAACAAAATCACATCTGTTACTTCTATTAAAGGCAAAAATACAAATATTACTTGTCTCGATGAAATACAAAGAATAAAGTGTGAACATGAATTCCTGCTGAGACGAAACCAGGATGAAGCTCCTGATAATGAACAACAGTGATTTGTCAAAGTAAAGCTATAAAAGGAGTTTGGGATTTGATCAACATGGGGGGGGGGGGAGACATTGTGGTGATTTATAGCGGCTGCTGATGCTGTGTTTAAGTTTTCAACATGAACACACAAGCACACACACAGACACACACACACAGACACACAGAGACATATGGATGAAGAAACCCCTCGTGCACTTTAAGATACGCACACTAAACTGCTCACTCAGCCCCCCCCCCCCCCCCCCCCCCCCCCCCCCCAGTCTCCTGGAAACTAAAGAGAAAATCATTTGGCTCTAAAACATCTGGTTAAAAACACACTGAACCTAAATGAAGATCCAGAGCTTTGTTCCATCAAAGAGAAACAACGGAGATTTGAAGGTTTGTGATTCGTTCTCCGACTGTGACTAAGCTGCAGGTTGAGTCATCCAGGTTCTGCAGCCGATCACGACGTGACTCATTCCTCCACCTTAGGTCTATTTTCTGCTCAATAAAAAGTCAGGATCAAAGCACCAGTCTAATCAGAGAAACCAGGTACACAGATAAAAACGTCCACTCTGGAAATAACCTGTTGCGAGCGCAGAAGTAAAATGGAGTTTATTCTTCTTGCGTCACGGCCTTAACGAGGGGGAGCCGGATGTTTCTCTAATTAACTCTGTGCTGACTCGCTGCCAAAGTTTAGTTTGTGCCTCGTACTTTAATAATGTATTTTTACTTGTTCTGTGCCGATTCACCTACGACTCACATTCACCGAGTTAACTGCTGGATTCCTTTTTTAATCAGTGATTCTGTTTTTACCCTGATGTCTTTGAGTCATCGCTCGTTTTCTCTCCTCAGAGTCTGAAGCTTCACGTGTTTGTTCCATGTTTCATTAGATCTGGTTTAATTTGGTTCCACATTGGAATTTAGGGACTAAAGAATTTGTGTCTGACATACGTCTGACATACGTACGTCCTGTTGTCATGACCTACGTGGGCGGAGTCTACCTGTACGCTCCATCTGGTTGCCATGGTAACATCCTGATGGCATCACTTCCCAGCAGAAGGAACGTCCCCAGACCTCCTCTCTCCTGGTCGGACAAACCGTTCCCTCAGTTTCAGACACTTTCTGTTTTCCACACCAGCAGCAGGAGGCTGAAGGTGAAGTGCTGGTGTCAGGTGGTTCCACAGACTCAGAGTGTGTGTGTGTGTGTGTGTGTGTGTGTGTGTGTGGGGGGGGGGGGGGTGAAGGAGGACAACTCGAGAAAAGAGCCACAGATTCAAAATAAAAACCTCACGAGCTTCACACGATGGGAGTTCTCCTTTTGTCAAAATGAAAAATGACTGCTGCTGCTGCTGCTGCTGGTGGGAGAGGAAACCCCCCCCCCCCCCCCCCCACGCTGACAGGAAACGACCTGAGAGGCAGAATCTTATTTCTCTTTATTCTCAGGGACACAGGAGGTGAAGGAGAAGGAGGGAAATTAAATATATATTCAAGCTGGACTGTGTTTCAGTGGATTTCTCATGTTCCATGTTGAGCTGGTGTTGTATTGTGTTTTCAGACTGTAGCTCCACGTGAGGATCTGCAGAGACTTCTGCAAACTGTTGTGACGATGCAGACCCCCCCCCCCCCCCCCCCCCCCCCCCCCCCCGACAGAAAAGTGTGTGACTTCTTTCCTCCGTTTCATTTACCTTCTATTAGTCGGTGATCACAGGGAGGCTGGGCCTTTGTTCTCCTCGTCCGCCTGTCTCAGCGACCACACTTTAAACGTTGGACAGGGAACAATGGTGCAACCCTCTGACTCTTTAAAACTTCTGAATGCCCCCCCCCCTGCCTCCTCGAACCAGGACAATTACAGGAGCGGCTGCAAATGGACATCGTGACTGAAAATCCATTTAACGTTTCGGGGCTTGAAATGAAAAGTCCTCATGCAGGATGAAGGGATAATGGCTCAGTGTCATGAGCGCAGATGAAGATCTGCTTTTAGCTCTGGTGTGAAGCTGAGGAGACGTTTCATTACGGGGATCGAACCTGTGACTCGAGGGATATTTACATCGTGTCTATAGAGCATCCAGGGGCATCTTTGGTCAAATTAAACTTTCATATTCAATTTAAAGTCAAATACTTTAAAAAGAACCAACAGATGCTGCAAATCGTTCATTCCTTCTGATATCAGGCTACTAAACTCAACCTTTCTACATGATAACACATGATGATTTATTATATGATTATCGTCTTGTTATTGCTTTTTATTTTCCTCCTTACTCTTTATCTCGATGTCCTTCACTGACTCTGTTTGTTTGTTGACCTGAGCTTTTTCACACGTTTCCTATCGGATGTTGTTTGTGTGACCGTGGACGAGATAAGCTGCTAATGAATCGTCCTCCTTGGGATCAATAAGTCTGAGTCTGAGTCCGAGTCTGAGTCTGAGTCTGAGTCTGAGTCTGAGTCTGAGTCTGAATCTGAGTCTGAGTCTGAGTCTGAGTCTGAGTCTGAGTCTGAGTCTGAGTCTGAATCTGAGTCTGAGTCTGAGTCTGAGTCTGAGTCTGAGTCTGAATCTGAATCTGAGTCTGAATCTGAAATGCATGCAGGAAATAGAAAAGTGTCTCTTTGCAGCTCTGTCTCTTTCCAGAGTTCAATCAAACATCATAAAGAATAAAGACTTTGACAGTAATAGTCTCTTTACTCTTAAATAGGCTGATGATGACGACTGAACACAGACAGATGTGGACACAGCACAACAGGAGCTCATATATATATGTTCAGATTAGATATATCATCTACAAAGAAATGTTCTACAAACTGCTAATACAGATAGATCTATATATAGATATAAATACTCTACACATGCATAATGTTTCTCATAAAGACAAACGCCCAATCTTGCAATTTTAAAGAAAGTGAAAATCAAAGTTCCTGGATCCGCCTCCTTAGTCAAATCCATACCTTTTACCAAGTTTCAAGAAAATCGAATCAGTTGTTTTTGTGCAATCTTGCAAAAGAATTGCAAACTTTTCAGCTTTATTCAAGATATTAAAAGACGTATTAGGTCACATGACAGAATCTGTCGTCCAGGCTCGTCTGATGAAAACAGTTTTCCACCAAGTGAACCCCGATGAAGAGGCTCAGCCCACTCAGCAGATCATCATCCTCTCGGTGTCTCACCACCGAGCAGCTAAAGACGGACGTCAGTGTGAATCCAGACTGTGACTCCGACACTCGGCCGAACGTGTCCCTCTGACCCACGTCACTGCTCCTCCTCACCGGCATCTCCCCCACTGGCTGTTCTGCCTCCTGCCAAAATCTAATCAGACGCATCTTCAGCGGTTTAATGAATC
The DNA here is from genome assembly GCF_009819705.1 of Hippoglossus hippoglossus. Lineage (NCBI taxonomy): Eukaryota > Metazoa > Chordata > Actinopteri > Pleuronectiformes > Pleuronectidae > Hippoglossus > Hippoglossus hippoglossus. The sequence goes on from NC_047160.1 coordinate 25,416,335, forward strand.
ACTGCAGGTTGTGTCTGTGTGAATCCACATCCAACACCAAGTCTCCACATGTGTAATTGATTTCATCCTCCACGAACCTGTTGAGAATAAACATCACGTTGATCCACACGGAGACGACGATCTGCTCCTGAAACTCATTTACTGCAGTTTACACAGGAACTAATCTGATGCTGTGTCTGTCTGCATCAGTCTGTTGTCTCAACGTCTTTCCCACTGCAAAACACAAGGAGCTCTACCTTTACTTCCTTCCTTCCTTCTTTCCTTCCTTCCTTCCTTCCTTCCTTCCTTCCTTCCTTCCTTCCACGTTTAAGTACATTTACTTTGTTGCTCTACTTAAGTAGATTTTTTCTCAGTTGTATATTTTAGACGCAGATTAATTTCCATACATAAGAAAATATCTGTATTTCTTGTTTCTTTTTATTTTAAAAGTCATCAATACCAGGAAGGGAACTGATCCACTGATCCAATCAGAACAGGCAGGTAACATTAGACCCCGCCTCCTTCAGGCTGCAGCTGAGACTCAGCCATCATCATAGTACTTTTAGTTTCCATACTTGAAGTATATTTAAAAGCAAGTACTTACTTACTCAAGTAGAAAAGTTATCGTGCCACACATTTATACTTCGTCCACAACAGCATAATGTTGAGTTATCCCCTAAATAAACTCATATATATATATAAACTATAACTACAGTTAAAGACGATGATGGAAACATCACTCACTGATTCTACAGGAAAAACACACAACCAGAGAAATGAGTTTTTCACCTTTATGTCGATACGTGTTGTTATTTAACACATTTCTGTTTGGTAAAGTTTGGCTGCAGATGTGTTAGTTGGTGAAAACAGATTCAGCTTCACTTCCTCTCTGCTCACTCCTCTGACTCTGTCGTGTCCTTTGGGGTGGGGGGGTGGGGGGGGAACTGTCTTCACTGCTGCTCTGGACCAACTCATCTCCACGACTCGGAGTTAAAGGTCAATAAACTCTCCGTGGAAACAACAGAGCACATCAGCTTGTCAAAGGTGGAACTCGACCTGAGGGACGAATGAGAAGTTTCCACAAAGATAATAAAATAGAGACTTTTACCGCTGCTCCAACACAGAGGGACAAACCAAGGGCTGCAAATAAAGATGGACAACGCGTGTCCCCGTCCTCCCATTGTACAGAAATGATGTATTCCACATACAGGTGCTGCGTTATCAAGCTTCTTCCTGTAAATGCACTTGAACAATCATGAGTCTCAGCCGTCAATCATGAGTCTCAGCCGTCAATCATGAGTCTCAGCCGTCAATCATGAGTCTCAGCTGTCAATCATGAGTCTCAGCTGTCAATCACGACGTCTGATTCTATCAAACAAATTAAAACCAAATATTCAGACACATGAACACTTGAGCAAACATCAGTGTGATGAGAACAAAGTGAAATGACAGAAACTATCTTTGAGAAACATTTACTCAATGCGTCCGTGTCCCAGCTGCTAATATGATAATAAGGTCCGAGGATCTTTAATCAGTGAGAGAAATTAAACTTCCCGTCCGACAGTTGGATCTCTGTGTGTTGTCTCTGTTTCCTTGACAGTTTGTCGCAGCCGCAGACGAGGAGCAGCTGGAACCACATTAAACCGTCGTCAGGAAGGATTCTCTCTCTCTCTAATTGAGTTGACTGGACGTGTGGGACGACTGCAGCTCGGACTCCATTGTCTCCGTCTGTCCGTCTTCCCCTCATGTCTCCGTCTTCTCCTCATGTCTCCGTCTTCTCCTCATGTCTCCTTCGGCCGCACATCTCTTCTTCATGTGCGTTTCGTCTCTTTTCTGATGAGCAGGAGCTTCCCTCTTTAAATACGAAGGTGTTTTATTGCTGTTACCTTTAGAGTTTACATTTCCAAATGTATTTTTCTAAAGATTGATTTAGATCACTGATAAAACTTTATCTTTACAGTTAGAATATAAATATGTGAGAGTCTCCAGCAGCAGCATCTGTAATGTTGCTTCTCAGCGGTCGACTCAGATCTTCTTTGTCTTTTCCATAATTTATCCCTCGTCTGATGCGATTCATTAAATTCATCAGTTAAAAAATTGATGATGAGCTAATTTAGTTTGCTTTGACATTTTGAATTGACAGAAGTGTGGCAAATGTTAAGATATTTAAATGACAATAAAATACATGGGATTTACTGATAATAGTGAAATAATGGGATTTAAAGTTTGCAGTATTATTTCTTGTAGTTCAATAGAGAATGAGCTTTTGTCATCTTGTAGATATTTGGGTCATTTAGTCGACTCTCAAACCTGCAAACTCTGCACGTCTGTAAAATAATAATAAGTCGGTTACAGCTGCGTCTGCACTGATACCAAACACTTAGAAGTAAATACTGTAAAAGTTGGAATTCACAAGTCCAGAGGGAGTTTGAGACTTTAAATCTTTCACACCGGTCAGCACGTCTCTGGGACACTTTGTAGAAAGTGCTGCTCGGGATGAGGACGGTTTCTCTGAGGGACGTTTATCCTCCAGATATCGATGCGCTGCAGAAACGAAGGTCTGTGCAGGCGAACGGAGTCTGAATCCAGAACCGGCTGCCAGAGCAAGTTCAGTCTGAAAACTGAAGCTGAAAGTCCGTTTGTACAAATAGGAGAAAAAAGCTGAATTACTGCCTGTCAAATGCTGAGTCCTCATAATTTATTAATATTATTTTATGGTGCTGTATTATGAATGAGAGTCTGTGGGTGTGTGCATGTGTTTGCGTGGATATTTCTCAGTTTATCTGTCCAAATAAATGTGTTTATAAATGAATTACAGTGTAAATCCGTGTGTTTATTGTATGAACGTGTGCATGTTTTCTCTTATGAGTCTGTTAAAACAAAATCACTTGTCATTATTCAGTTTTGCTCGGCTGCAGCATCCGTCCCTGTCGGCCTCTGGTCTGCAGCCGTTCGTCGACTTGTCAGTAACGACAGGAAATCGGGAAGAAGTCCAACAGAATGAATCTCCCCGAGCTGCTGGCTGGTGCGTGTTCGCACAGTTGTCGTCTAAGACTTCACACGTGTGTCCAAAATGCAAAGAACAGCAGCGGAAATAAATTATGTTAGTTTTGCTTTTGTCTAATTTTTTCCTCCAGCACATAAGCTCTTTGTCCGAGAATTAAATGAACACTTGTTTCTCTAAAACTCTGCAGTCCCAGTTATTTGTTTAAGTGTTTTAGTGAGACTTGAAAAACAGAGTAAACATAACACTGAATTTAATTTAATTAACTCACGAGCATAGAAATCAGGGCACGAAATGTTAATTGAACATAAAGCGTTTACAAATATTCTCAATAAAGCTGATTAATAATTTAATGAGGAGTTTAAACAGGTTATCAGAGCTGACTGTTTGTGGAGGAATGTTTTAATTACACTAATGAAATCTCACGTTTAAAACCGTCTCGAGCTGAGATGGGGATTTGGTGAAAATTCGACGTGTCACAATCTGGTTTCGTCAAAAAAATTGCAAATCTCATCAATGTCCTGCTGCAGATTAACGGAAGAACGCTGAGGGAAATAAAAAGATTTGTGTCGTCGTGATGAATTTGCAGGCTGTGTTGTTTTATTAGATTTATTCATTTATTATATTCCGAGCGACACACTGTCGGGGACGTTTGGAGGAAAGTTCATCAGTGAGGGACAAACACAACTATTGTGTTTATTGGGTCAAATATCTGAAGTGAGACTTTAACTCTGGAGTCCGATCTGATGTTTCTCACATGAAGAAGAAGAACTTGCTCCTCTGGTTCGGACGACGTCTACATCGTCACACCAGGTTCAGACACGTATGAATGCAAATGTGTTTAAATCTAATTTACATTCCATAAAAAGAAGCTCTGATTAATTTTCCTTCTTTAAAGCTGTAAACTCGATGAAGAACTGGGACAGGGAGCATTTGCATATTTGAAGACTCAGGAGATTTGCTTTTTTTATTGCTGCCAGAATCAGCGTTAAAACAAGTTTAAAGATTTATAGTTATTCTTTAATTATCAAGTGTTTTGGCCTCAGGTTTTTTTTTCTTTATAACCACACATTAAACCCTCTGTACAGAAGAAGAGTGAGGATATATTAATCCCCTGAACATGACTGACGTGTTTCTTCAAGATCCATGAATTATTCCCTGGGACACTGATGAAAATGTTAAAGAAAGATAAAATAAACTTGACAAATACCAGTAAAATCATAATGTCCCTGGCCGAGGTGATGACATTAGAATATTTAATATACTTAAAGGCAAACAACTGTGATATTTAAATCAGAAAAACAAAATTCAATTAACTTTAAAGCCTCCTCGACCTTTTCAAAAAGCTCTAATTTCATCGGGTTTATCTTCGTCCTGCGAGACATCGGCTCGTTTCATTTTTATTTCAGACGACCATCTTTATTGACGGCTGTGGGGACATGAGGGATTTCAACGAATAAAATAAAAGATGTTTCAAAAACAAATGACCAACTCGACCTTTAAGCTCCTTCATGTAGCATTAGAGCTACAACTCTAATAACCAACTGGAATCTGCACTACACGCAGACACATGAAGATCCACATTTGCAGCTTCCATCTTCACCGAAGCAGCTCACGATCCTCGGATGTGATTTATGAACCATTCAATTTTTGACACATGTGCTGAATCTATTTTATTTCCACTTACCAATGTAAACGTTATATGTTTAAAAACTGCAGCAGGAGAACTGTCACTCTTTTATAAAACCACATCATACGCTTGAGCTCTTTTGTCCCAGAATCAGCCGATAGCCTGTGTCTGCAAACTGCACGTTGCCCAATCTGGTTCCATCAGATCCACTCGCCAAAGCTCAGTGATCACAGAGAATTAGAGGTGATAAAAAACAGGCAGTTTGAGCAGATTAAAGTCGATTTGGTCACACGACTCTCTCCCCTGGCAGATTTCTGAATCGGTCCAGATTTCTGCCCGACCGGCTGTTTGATGCCGTTTAACGCCTGAACTCTCTCAGATGAATTCTGGCAGCGCTGAGTTTAGTTTGGCTGCGAGCGGCCCGGGTCTGACTGGTTTCCCTCATGGCTGCTGTCTGGTCTCCCACTGATATAAAACATAAGCAGAACACATTGTCTGTGACGCTCAAACTTCTGCGGCGTCTTATTTTACTTTTAACCATCGTGTCTTCGAGTTGTACGTCCATCCGTCCCATTCCCGTGGATGTGATATCATCACATTTAGACTTTTATACACAACCCTTTTTCTTTTGATCACATTTCATTCACACCGATAATTAGCAGAGTCTGAGTGGAACCTGACTGGCATTTTGTTTTTTCGTTCAAACCAGATGTTTTCCAAGATTACAGACACGTGACCGGACCAGATCCAAACCTGAATATTATTCAAAATACCCGACTCATCCGGTCTCTAATTCACACACTGACTGAACAGTAGTCAGGGGTCTTTGGACTGTGTGCCTTGCCCAAGGACACTTCAGCATGCAGACCCGAGGAGCCAGGGATCAAGTCACCAACCATCGAATTAGTTGACGACCCGCTCTACCTTCTGATCCACAGTCGCAATTTATTAATCAAGAATATCAATACATTGAAAGTTGTGAGAAAACATTTTGGTTGAGCTGAGCACGATTCTTTTCATCGGCTGCACGGAGCAGAGTCATAATTCATTTCTCCTGTAAGTGATTAACTCAGAATGAGACTTTTCACCCTGACGAGGCTCAGACGCACAATCCCCTCGTCGCTCATCGCCCTCGGGTGTCTGCGCCGGGAGGAAGCTCTTTGTGTGCTTTATCTTTACGGGGGTTTTTCTTTCTGCTGACTTAATCTTCCCGAGTGCCTCCGACTCGTCAACGCTTCATTCACAGAGGAGTGAACACCGGGGGGGGGGGGGATGAGCTCAGCCAGGAAACAGGAGTCAGCGCTTCAACGAGGCTTCGGGCTGACGAGCTATCGATGACACAAAGGGAGTCGACGCCGGGATTATCAACATCTCTTTAATCTTTAATTAGCCTTCATCAGAACTGTCACATAGCAACAGGAACAAGTCCAACACACGTCAGCTCCCGGAGAGAGGAGCTGCTGAAGTTCCTTTGAAACATGAAAATACCCATTTTGTTCTGTCAAAATAAATACTGAAGAGTTTTATAAAAGTTTCTTTTGTTGTCGTCGTCACCTTTAGACATTTGGTGGGATTTGTATTTATTTATATACACATTCAGGCCGAAAGCTGCAAATGCAAATTAAATAATCATAAAGTGTTGCGATGGACACAGACGTGGAATAAAAGTCAGGAAGTCGCACCGGTAGCAGCAAGTGTCCAAAGTCTGTTCAAACTTAAACTATTATCATCATTTTCTTTAACGGAAACACATTCTGCTCATCAGCAGGTTGGTAATAATAATTAGTGTTATTACTTGAAAAGGTTTTCATGCTGTAATGTTCAGAGAATAAGGCTCGTTGCTGCAGCTCCTCTTCTCAGCCTCTGTCTGACACACCTGCTTTTAGCTCCTGTGCATCTTTCTGCACCGATGTTCACGTGTGAAGACTCAGACGAGAGAATCCTGCCCCTGACACCTCAGAGGAATCCGTCCCGATGACACCTTCACTTTGCAAAAACAGGAAAAAGGCAAAGAGGCCGAGCTGAGAAGGTCACGAGCAGATTTCACCTGCGAGGTCACGAGAACGATCCAAAACCAGAAACTTTGTGATTGTGACGGAAAAACAATTTAAAAAACAAAACATCGCCGACAGGAATAATTTATTTTCAAAGGAAATCATGAATAAATAAAAGTAGAAATAATGTGATAACATAGTGCATCATGGGATATTTCAGAGGCAAACGGCTTTTAAAGGCTACAGATTCTGCAAAGGGAAAAATAACCATAGAGCTTTATTCTGATTATCCTATTGAAATGACTTTCAACGACCCCAGACGTGTGTTCAGTTTGACTTTTGATTTACTTCATTCAATTGCAACGCTGTCGTCTGCTCTCCTGCCGCCTGCTGCAATGCATTCTGGTCCTTTTGAAGCTCTGCTAAGTGTGGGAATTGGCCCGTGTTCCTGTTTCCTCAAAGCTGAACCACGAACATCACAATGAGATTCTCTCTGTAACAGCATCTAAGAGCAGAAGCGAATAAAAAGCTTCTCCTCTGGAAGGTGAGTGTGAAAAGCCAGAGAGACGTTGAATGAGAGCGGTTCTTTTTTATCTCTGGCAGAGAATTCAGCAAACTTCAGTTCAGACCTCAGCTCGCAAACATCCGGCTCAAACGCCTCTGAAGAGTTCAACCACTGGAATTAGATTTTACAAAACCGCGTGAAAATTCCCTCCACAGGTGAACGGACGCTCTGAATGTTTCTCTTTTAGGTTTGGAGGTTTTCTTTTGTTCTGCTCCTCCGTCTCTTTCTGCCTGAATCGGCTGCACGACCCCTCAGATGGTTTCCAACACGCACCAGAGCTCAGACAGATTTTATTTTCTTTATCTCGTGATACATGTTTGGTTCGTGTCCAAAAGTGGTCGCCTCTTGCTTTTTCTTGGCTCATTAGATTTCATGAAACTAAGCGAGCTCGACTTTTCTGAATTCAGAGAGTTGGGGAGCTTCCCACGCAACACACACACACACACACACACACAGACACACACACACACACACACAAACAGATGTCATAGAAACTGCAGCTGTGAAAGTGGGCGGCTATTGAGCAGCAATGGGCAGGATATAGAAAAACAAATGCATACACCGAGTCCGTCTCCATCTTTGGAAAAACAACAACAAACCAAAAAGAAGATTGTGTATTTAAAGAGGCTGAACACACGAGCCCTCCGGAGTCGGAGTGTCTCAGTGGAACTTTGTTGACGCCGCAGAACGCGATATTAAAAAAGAGAAGTCGACAATCTCTCGTTTTCTTAATTGGAAAAGTTAAATAATCTAAATTGAAAAGTGGCTGTTTTGAGTTTTAAAACATTTATTGACGAGGCAAATTATCAAACGTAAGTAAACCTGCAACCCTGTGTTTGCAGACGGGATAATTAATGATTCTACTTTTCATTAATTTTAAGCTAAATTCAAACACCTACTGAAAAATATAATTAAAGTTGGAAAAAGAAAATTTGAGATTAAGACTAATTCACTTTGAGGGAAATTTACTTTGAGTGAAGCGAATTGAAAAGACTTTCAATACTTTCTTCTTGTTCGTCTCTATTTTCCATCAACATCATCTAAACACTTCACAGTCGTCTTATAAAAAATAATCATCAATTCATCAATTTTGCATCCAAAACAAATTATTTTAATTTTCTAAATAAATACCATGACAACATTTTTCTTTTACGACTTTCTCTCCGTAACTGGAAAACTTAAACGATGAACATTCACACATCTGGAGTCACGAGAGGGAAACAACTCAATTGGCAAAGACACTGAAATGTAATGTTTTTAAAGGAAATCTGTAATTTACATCTTAATAATCTGAAGAGCACTGAGCTGATCTGAGTCCGAACACCTTCACTGAATACTGCGAATCAGATTGACTCTGCTGAATTGATCCTTAAATCACAAAGTGCATGTGCTTCAATTAGAGAAGAGGACACAGTTTGACAGGAACAAGCAAAGAAATGGAGACTTGAGAAAACTAGAGAAGATTTGAAGCGATTCCAAAAACATCAGAGAACACGTCCTTCAACTTGCACTTGAGTTGGTGGATTTAGAAGAAGAACTGAATATTTTCTAATTAATGAACTCAAAGACAGATTCTTCAATAATGTTTAAGTGGCTTTTTAATGAAAAACCAAACTTTATTTATCTCTCGTTGGGCATTAAGGTGAAGATCGTCTGAACCAACAAATAAATCTATTCAGAATGAAAAGGATCAGAAGGAGAAAGATGTTGACGTCTTATAGTCTAATAGTTCTTCAGTCCTATTCTTCCCTGTATGGACTCTAACCCGTCAGGATGTTGGAATAAATCTCTGTCCTCTCTGTCCTCCACCAAACGACTGAATCTCCATCAGCGTCAAAGTGAGACTCCGTCACTCAATCTGTCTTCAGAGCCTCAGGACACTTAGAGGCCGGAGAAGTGGCTGGAAAATCGGACAAATCCTCCAAACATTCATGAAACACTGAAGATGAGAAACTAAAGAAACTTCTCTCAGCAGGTGAGTGATATTCAAAAGAGAAACTTTGGTTTGTAGCGTCACTTAAATAACAACGGACATATTTAACTTATGTTTCTGACAGTGGAGAATTAAAGTGCACTGATGTGAACTGAGCTTTGATGACGTCTGAACGTCGTCTCCCGTCGGAGCCGCGACATGCGAGGCTCATATTTATGGATCTGGAGTAACATGAGAGCCGCTGTCGTGTTTCCTGAAGTTTCATCGGAGGATTGGATGTTTTTTGTTTGAACTTTCCCAAACTGGGTCAATGGGCTCGTCTCTGCAAAGAACTTGTAATTACATCGTCCTCCCAGTGTTTCCAGTCAAGAGCTTTTTGACTCCGCAGCGAATCAGCTCAGCAGTGTTTCTGTCCAATTAACTTTTTCAGAGTGGGCTGCGTTTCCCTCCCGTGTGAAACCACTTCACTTCGGGGTCTGACACCATGTTCACTGTCGGACGACTTCTCACAGCTGCATCCAAAATGTCCACGAAAAAAGTATTGTTTAAAGATCATTAATAAATTAATAAACGTTGAGATGATCTAACTGGTTTATTAATCGTTTTAACACCGTGAGAGGAGAAGGAGAAGTTTGTCCAATCTAACAGACGAGGAGCAACATCTGGTCACGTTTTCATCCACTTTAAGTCCAATATCCACTCTTTTGTGCTCTAATACTGAAACATACTCGTTGATGATAATCCATAGTTCATATAAAAATACTGATTAAAGATGCAGCATTCAGGGTTTGTCAGCTTCCTTCCTCTGGTTCTGTGAGTCTAGTGTTAAACACGGTTTATCTATTTTACTTGCTGCATTTAAAACGTAAACACAGCAGGGCATGATGGGACAATGGTTCATACACGTCAACACACGCACACACACACACACACACACACACACACACACACACACACACACACACACACACACACACACACACACACACACACACACACACACACACACACACACACACACACACACACACACACACACTCACAGCGCCTGTAGAATGGTTCATGAGCCACGTCTCTGCTTCGCGGTCGTCTGACTTCTCACTGTGTGGAACGTAAAGAGGAAGCGATGATTGGGACGGAGCCGTGATGAACCAGCAGCCTCTGTAATAAAGCACTTGGACAGTTTCACTCGGGGATTTAACGCGGCCTCACAACCACACATTCCTCTCAGCTTAGCGAGGATTTAGCAGAAGCTCTGACCTGGGAGACAAAAAGGTTCTTCGGCTTCGAACAGGGGCTAAGACACGCAATGTTGAACATGTGATGTTTAGCAAAAAGAAATATTGTTCTGCGCTCGTGGAGGACACTTGTTTCAAACGCTCATTTACCAAATCGTTTCGCTCGTTTAACAAAGAACAAGCTTCTGAAGTCTATTGTTCGTCGTTCGGATTTTGAAAACAGAAAACCACAAAGAAGGGAACTTGTCAGAAATAGGTCCACTGTGTGATATCAGATAGCTTTGGCAACATGTTTCACTTCCCAGACTCCCCAACAAAGTCATTAAACACGTCTCGTGCTGTGAAATTCTCCTACACGAGCCACAGAAGCCGCCGGTTCTCCACAGGACGCGCTGGACTTTACAGGGAGCGAGCGGCGGGCCGGCTGATCCACGCACAGTCGTGTCCTGGCAGTCGCTGCAGTTTGACTGGGCCACCTACGTCTCTGAGGAACCAGCAACAAAGAGAGAACTGGTTCTGTTCCAGTTCCTGCCCCACTTTTCAAGACGAGTTTCAGCTGAGCTTCAAAACCACATGCTCCCCTGGCAAAGTCCCATTCCTCTCCTGGATCCCTGAAATCCCCTGGAGGCTCAGGTCGGGAGCTCGGCCGGGGTTTAGTCTGTGTTGCGTCTCAGCTCTGGATGCGTGAAGGCCGGGGTGTGTCTCCGTCAGAGCCGAGGTCGAGAGAGGAGATGTGACTGAGGAGGAGTCGTCGTTGGTCACACGCAGGACTCGCTTTGCAGACACTTCTTCTTCTGCGCCATGTGGTTCCCGTTGTGAAGCACAGAATACCTGACGGGGGCAGAAAGAGGAAGAGTTGAGAATTTAAAACGTGACACGTACGTTTTAACCTTTACTGACTGACAAGCAAACGAATAAAACCAAAGACAGAAGCACCACGAGTGATACACGGTGGAAAGAAAACATTTAAAGCCTCTAAAAATGGTGACATACAGTTGAAAAGTGAGATTTCAAGACCAAAAATCCTCAACCTGTGATATATTTATGTCGACTTGATTCACCAAACTATCCCAGAAGTAGATTTACTCCCCTGTCGTTGTATGTGTCAGCCGAGCAGAGCAGTTTCAGTCCACTGGATTAACCTGAAGTACTAAAAGCAACTGTTCAAAACAATCACATAAATAATGATGCTAATAATCACTCATGACATAAGACAAACAGAGAACTTCACTCATGTTATTTGTGTGTTTGGGCCTTAAACATTTAGAAATCATGCCTTTACTTTGAAATCATTAGACAGAAACAGTTTGAAAACAGTGATTTCTTTGGAACATCGTGTCTTTTGAATCCAGGAGATGAAAAGCGCAGCATCTGTATTGGACGCTGATCTTAGGAGGCAGCTGGATTTCTACACAAGCGAGAATCCATCTTGATGTTTGCTTGAGAACGAACCACAGAGGTTCAGTTTCCTGTGAGGATGGAACTACGAGCAGCTGTGTGACATTTACAGAAATGTAGCATCACGTTCATCAGAACTGGAAACTCTTAATTCAAAGAAGATCCAAGAATCAGTGAAGTCTTAACTCAATGGAAAAGATGTTTTGCACTAAAGATGGTGACAGACAGACAGTTCATCCAATCACCTGCCAAGTATTGTTTGGAAATGCCCGCCCCTTCTCCAAACAGTTTCCCAGATGGTTTTGTGCAACATCTGGAGCGTCACGTCACATCTGTCCTGGTCTCAGCAGAAACACACGGTGACAAGTGGTCAAACTGCCGCGGCAGAAGAATGTGAAGATCTGAGCTTCACGCAAACAGTCAAAGACAAACCACCTGAGCTGAATCAGGCTTCCACCACTTAAAGAACCAATGGAAAACTGCATCAGGCTGTTCTCTGCCAAACACTTTAGACTTTACAGGCTTTTGTAAAAGGGATAAAGAATGAATTAAAGCCCCCTGATGGAAAATGAGTCATTTCTCAACATATCCCGATCCCCTGCTTGTACTGGAAACACAGTCACAAGGTCTGAGGTGCAGGAGGGCGATCGAGAGAAGTCGTCAAAGCCGTCGACTCCCTGAAGAGACGTGAGTGGATGGAGTGATGGTAAAAACTCCAGGGAGGACGACGAGATGGTTTAAAACGCTCAGCTCACACCACGTTCACGTAAAGTGTTCAGAACCAAAAACAGAACCACAACAAACCCCGTCGTGACTTCTCATCTAGTCATTTGTCTTTTCGCTCTCTGTCTCTGAGACTCACTTTAACTGGGTTCATGCACTCTCGCCGTCTCCAAAGCTTTTTTATCAGGTCGGCTTCCCCTCAGTGCTCGAAGTTCGCTGGTCAACATCGAGATCTGAAGGTTTTCTACATTACGGGAACATGAACAGCTGCTAGAAAGTAAAAATAAATAAAATAGATGCTGAACTGTTTCTTTTCCTCCCGAATTGTATGGGAACTGTACCAGGAGCAAAAGTAACGAAAAAAACTATCGGTTGGCAAAATCCAGGAGCAGATGTTTGACGAATGCACAGAAGCAGCGTGAGAAGAGCTGAAGCTGGAGCGCAGGAAATCTGTGCGAGTGCAAGTGCAGGGTTTTGAGTGTCTGAACATGACATCGGTAAATCCTGCTGTCCTCAAACTGAAAGAACTCTTGAATAAATTCTCTCAAAGTCCCAGATTGATAATAGGATCAGTTCACAGCATTTCTTATCCGGCAAAAGAAGCATGAAAACATGAACACGACACAGAAATTAACGTGAAATGAGCAGAAACTGGAAGTGTCTCACAAAACAATAGCACAAGCATGAACAAATCTAAATATATGAGATGTAACTGCACAGCAGCAGCAGCAGCAAAGCTCCATCATGAAGCACTTTGCCTAAAGTGTAAAAGAAACTCATTGGTTCTCACTTGTGTCGTCTATGAGCTTCAGTGCATTTCAATGAGGACAGTTATTGCCTCTGGTGCACATGCAAGTGCTGTATACGCGGCTGCACGTGTGCACGGGGACATGCACAGTGAACGATGGGGACACATTCCGTCTGTGTATACACGTGTTCGCGCCGCGGGCTAAAACCATTACGAGCCGTTCACACAAACACCCTGACCGAAGACACTTCCTGCCGCCAAACTGGCCGTGAAATTCAGCGTCCAGATCGCCCCGAACGTTTAGAGCCGTTCAAAAGGAAACCGGCTGCAGCTTCTCGCCGGAGCGGAGCCCGGAATCGCTGCCACATTGCGGCGTTTACAGCCTCAGCCCGGCCTCTCTGTTGTGCCGCCAGTGGGACGGTTCAGCTGCTGTGGTGGAAACAAAGATGTCGGAGGGTCAGGTTTGTTTTCGGCCTGTCGGAGGTTGATGTGTCGTGTTTTCACTCGCGTACGTCTCAGTCAGATACAAGTTAATGAAACACTCGTCCACTGAGATGAACGGTTTCATGTGAGCAGCTCACTTATTGGTTTCTATCTTTATTCATGCTTGAGAGATTTATGCTTCACAACATGGAAATCTGTCCAAATGATGTTATAAATTATTCAGTGATGTGACAGCGCTCGAACGGTGTTTCAAAGGTAAGAGGATCTGGCAGGTATATGAGGAAACATACCTGTAACTAGCATCAGCAACTGTAATCAGGTTTTATAATAAACTGGAGGAATTAATGCTCGTTTGTCGCTTCACACAGTTTCTGAAGGTGAACGCAGCTCTAAAGGCTCCGTCATATATTAAAACAAGGCTCCATGTCGACTGTCCTTCACAAGCTCTCATTCCCATCCATCATGTATGAGAGAGGAAAGGATGAACATGTATCATGTTACAGAAAAACGTATAAAAAGCCCAAATCCACGATATCACCAGCACGTCAAATCTGCATGTTTTTCTAATAACGTGCCGCGTGTTCATTTTGAGCCTCTCTAATATTTGGAGTGAAGTGCGAATGTGGGACATGTGTCTGGAAGCATCCTGTGTTTATTTGTGGGTTTGTTTGTACACAGCCGAGCCAACGGGACGACTGGCAGAGCAGGAGACAGGATGGGGATTTGTTTAATGAGGCCGGGGCAGAGAGACACACAGAAGGCCCGGATTACAAGCAGACTAAACAATCCACATATTTCTGGGCTTCGATGTGGCGAACACACATCTCCATGATGTTCCCCCGCAGCACCAGGTCTGAGCAGAAGACTCCGACCTCTGATGATCCCGTGAGGAAACTTCACAGTGACGATCAAAATGGTGTTCGTCAAAAATAACGTTTGCAAAGCTGAGGAATGTTTTCTCCTGAAACTGCAGGATTACTTGTAATCGATCTTATAAAACAAGTCTCATTTCAAACTTCAACTACGTACGATGGCGGAAAAGGGGATAAAGCGAAATTCAATATAACGTCGTCTGACATTTTGGTTTAAATATGATTCAAGCTACTTTCAGACCTGCACCGAAGTCCGGACATTTTCCTTTAGCTTTTCCTCTGAAATATCTGGAGAATATCTGAGCGAGTCCATGTGAGAATAATTTCCAGAGAATTCACAGCGAGCGAGTTGATGAGGTTTCTAACACGTGACGGACGTGAAACTGGAACAATACCAATATCTCAGGATGAAGAAGAGGAGCCGTACACGTAGAAGACCTGAATGTTACCGTCACTTTCCTGTTGTCATAAACGCCCTAAATCACAATGTTCCTGGAAATTGTCCAAACCAAACTTTTAGGATTTCTCTCTTTTGGACTTTGTCCCGTCCTTCCACCAAGTTTCATGTGAATGTGTGCAGTAGTGTTTTGTGTAATCCTGTAAGAGGACCAGGGTGAATTGATTAAAGGTATTTTTTGAGGAGAAGTAATGTTCTGCATCCTCTTCAGTTTTAACGTGTATTAAAGTGGAAACGAGATGAAACCGTCTCGTGTTTTAAACTGTATCATCACAGGCTCTCACTCAGCTGCATTAACCTGAGGATTAACCTCCTGTAAACGAGCGCTGTTCGGATGCAGTGCAGCGTTTGGCTTTGTTTGCCGACAGTAGAAAGAGGATTTTAATAGAGTGTAAGCTCCGCGCCGACAAAGGATTTACAAAGGTCAGTTTGCAGGTTAATACAGTGGAGGCAGAATAATTCTAAATATAATTTCACCGGGCAAAGATATGCACCAAATGTCCTCCAGTGAAAATTCAACTGCGTCTTCTCTCCCTCCCGAAGCTTCGTCCTGATGACCACTTCAGGTCTGTAATCACACTCTCTCCTCGTCTTCTGATGATCCCACTCTCACCCTCTCCCCGTCTGAAGTGCACGAATTGATCATCACAATCAGGAAGCTGCTTTCGTTCTGTGTTCATGAGTCGGTGTCTGTCCCGGTCACCACCTGCTAAGACAACAAGTGGCCGGATTGATCCTCACACCACTCGAGGTAAAAGGCTGAGAAGTGACATGACCCACTGTGATGCCGATGAACGGAGGAGGAGGAGGTCGAGGAAGAGGAGGAGGGTGAGGAGGAGGAGGGTGAGGTCAGGACAGGAGCGATGAGGAGAGGAAGACGCGTGATAAATATGGCATGAACACAGCAGCCTGATATTTGAATACAAAAGAGATTACACAGCGTTGAGCCAACTAGAGAGAAAGCGAGAAGAACAATTTATGCAAAAATTATTCAAAGTTTACACCCACAGGGAAAGTTTACTTGTAGCTCAGCAACAAAAAGAAAAACATGCAGTTTGGTTCCAGCAGGATGACTTTCCAGAAAAAGAAGCAAATACATCCTCGGTGTTTTCACTTCTTTAACCTTGACAGATGCTTCGTGTGCAACCTGAAGCTCCACGAATGTGCACAGGTAAGCACGAGTCTCCACTGTAAAACGAATTACAGCAGGTAAGTGTCATCACCTCAATTACAGAAGCATCCAGGAATATTTCCTGTTCAGCAGAGGTTGGAAAGACGAAATGGAAAAAGGGCAAAGGAGGCGAAAAAAAGGACACAGGAAATAATTTATCATTACGGAATCCATCTGCAGCGAGGAGACGCCAAGGAGAAGATGCAAGAACAACTAACTCAAAGTTTACTGTGCTGAGGCGACTGATACCAGGTCAGAACCCTGCCGGTTAGTTTCCCTCCTCTCCGGCTTCACGAGGCCGTTGTGACGACACGTCAGAACGAATTAGAGGAGAAAAGGAAACCCAATCTGCAGCAGCAGGCAAACAGGAGGCGAGAGGAGTGAAACGCTGGAGGAGGAATGCAGCCGCACGGATCTGTGTTGTGTCCACAGCCAACTTTTCATCAGAGAGCATCTGAGACGGGAGGTTAATGAGAATCTGGGGTGAAGTTCACAGCCATGAGTTTGGCAACTTTCTCTCAAAACTGCACAAAAGCGAAGTCTGGCAGCGACACATTCAGAGAACAGAGGGTGAACAGGCCGGATTTAAAAACCTTTTGCACAACGTTTAAAGCTGCACAAATAAATGTTTCTTATCCTGGACGATACTTTAACGAACGACTCCGTTAGATCGTAACGATGAAAAGAGCAGAGATGAAAAATACGTAAGGGTTTAGTCGACTTCTCCCTGGACAGATATTTAAAAAGCACCTCAGCAACAGGCTGAATATGACGTGTTTCCTGCAGGGTACTAAACATGGTTTAAGAAAAACTAAAAAGGCGAGTGGGAATTTACAATCTCACTTCAGAGAGGACGACTCCTCTGAGCCTGACTTGAATACCTCAGCTCCGGCTGCTCAGCGTATGAAACAGTCGTCCCTATCAGCTTCCCTCGTTAGGATCTAATGACAGCTCGCTCACCCGCCAAGACGCCGTCCGATTAGATGGCTCAGCTCGCTTTGCAAAGCTTCCATCACTGCAAACAAAAACTTCCTTCCCTTTTCTGTCACTGAGATACCATCTGCAATTTCCAGCTTAGTTTCAGACACGGGGGAGGGAGGGGGAGAGGGAGGGTGTCCATCATAACGCTGGTGAGGGCTCAATCCACTGAGATGCATCGGGACGCAGAGGAATCAGGATGGACTCTTTGTTTCAGCTTGTTACTTCATGTCAGATTCCTCTTCTTCCCTCTCGATAAGCGGTTTAGAGCCGCGGGGCTCGATCCGACTCGAGGCCTCGACCGAGCAGACGGAGCCGGAAAAACTGTTTAATTCGGAAATGGAGCCTTTTGCTGATAACAGATAAACCACAGAGCCAACATGATTGACACAGAGGGAACAGATGAAGACTGGGGGGGGGGGGGGGGGGGGCGCTTGTCCACATAAACCCTCCTCTTCTTCAGCTCTACACTGTCGATACAATACTGCCGCCCTCCATGTTGGATCTATACAGTATCTCTGAGCACCGAGATGTTTGTAACACAACATTAAAACACGCTATAGCCGGGATACAACCACCGAGGCATGAGGGTGAAGTACGCAGGCAGCCCTGTGTGTGTGTGCGTGTGTGTGTGTGTGTGTGTGTGTGTGTGTGTGTGTGTGTGTGTGTGTGTGTGTGTGTGTGCGTGTGTGTACTGCAGTGTGTGGGCACTCGAGCCAACTCAAGAACAGAAGCTGGATCTTGAAACAAACAAGAAGATGTTGCACTAACAATGTGTGTTTGTGTGTTTGTATCTTTGTGAGGAGCATTTTGAGAATAGAACCTGGAACGTGTGTGTGTGTGTGTGTGTGTGTGTGTGTGTGTGTGTGTGTGTGTGTGTGTGTGTGTGTGTGTGTGTGTGTGTGTGATGAACACTTATTTAAATACACCAAATGGTTAAGGTCTGCTGGTGTTTTGGATCTTTTTCAGAAATCTGTTTTAAAAAGAAAAACACAAATTCCATAAAACAACCAAACAAAACTAACTTATTGTTTTCAGTATCTGTTGCATTAGAACTCGAGCCGGACGTGCAGGAGGAAATGTGCTGCAGGGGCTTTGCGAGGGTTGTTATTATTGTGCTTGTTTATGGGATGGTTCACGACAAAATACACAAAGAAACTTAAATTATTTAAACCTACAATCCCAGAATAACAAGTGAGTAACACAAGGAGAGCTGCAACTAAATAAATTAATCCTAAACGTCGACCAGAACCCACACTGGAAACAAACTGAACCGAAGTTTACTGGGAGCAGAAACATCATTAAAACCCACAACTATAATTCTTTTGACTCTTGTGTTTGCGCGACATAATGAAGCTGCTGTATGAGGTCGTATGAAATATAAAAGGTCAAAGCCAATGACTGTAAATGTTATTAGAAAAATACCAAAAGTTATGATTTCAAGGATCCTTGTGTCCCAAAGCATCACCACAGCTCGGTAACGTCTTTCCAAACACAAATCATATTTTCCCCCAAAAAACAGAGATGGAATGAAAGCGTCTTATTCTCACATGGTTGCGTTCGAGGCTCATTATCTTTCTTGTTGGACAAACACTGTTTGGTTGTCTGAGCGAATGAGATTCTCCCCCGCCAACAAACGAGTCTTTATCTGGTGGAGAACATTCCCACCGACGCTCTGTTACCAGAAGATTGCACAGAGGATTTCACCGCAGGTCGGCGAGCGGCAGGCCGGCGGCCGCAGCACGACTCGGGCACGAAGAGCAAACGAGGTCAGAGATCACGCCGGGCCACGAGCTGCTCGGTGCACAAACATCATCTCCACTGCTCACTGGGTCGTTAATGAGCAGGAGGACGTAAACAGAAATATCACTTTGTGCAAACTTACTTACACGACTTATAAATACATATCTCAGAGGTTTGTATCGTACCTTTTACTTCCCTGTGTGAAAAAGGGATTAATGCAAAAAACTGACGTGATATATATTTTGAAATGTGCCTTTAACGGCCCCGAGATTTTAAAACCAATGTTGGTTGGGAAAAAAATCAGCTTCTTCTGGTGTCAGAACAGACGCATGAAGTGACAGTTTAAATAGACAAATGCTGGTTGGACGTGATGTCCTCTGATGACATGAGAGCATCACTAATGAGAGACAGACACACACACACACACACACACACACTCAGAGGCAGCTGGTGTTTTCATGTCACCAGCCGGCGGCAGACTTTCTGGACATTTATGCCTCGACAGAGTTGCCGGAGCTGTCGCCCTCGACCAGCTCGCACCGAGTGAGACCTCTCGCTCATCAACTCTCCACTCAGGCTTCTGACACCGTTTTTCATTAACTTTAATCAAAGCAGTATAATAATTTGTTTTTATGGCAACTTAAGGGCATTGGACGAATGAAGCACAGAAAACTGACATATCGTCTTTTTCTGGGGAAGATGTCAAATCTGTTCAAACATCACTTCTCCTTCAGAAGGTCGAGCTGGAGCCAATCCCAGTTGACAAGGGGCTGGAGGCCGGGGACAGACTGGTCAGCCCGGTCGTGTTTAGACGTCATGTGATGTCTAACATTGTCTTTTCTCTTAGGGCTGCGTTCCTGAGGGGAAATATCTAACTCTGTCCACTCGCTAGTGGCTAATTTAGTGCCTCCACAAACCATCACAGTTTCAATCTATACAGATATTTACCTTTGACCACTGAAATCAAATCAGCTCATCTTTGAGTCCTAATGACAACTGGTCATAATTTAAAGAAGTTCCCTAAAGGCAGACTTGAGAAATCATGTCCACAACATGACCTTGACCTTTGACCTCTGACCCTCTCAAGGTGTTCTTCCGGTAATGCATTCACAAGGGTACAAGTGGTTTTCTGAGGTCGCAATGTCCTTGACCTTTCACCACCAACTTCTTCAAGTTCATCTTTGAGTCCACTTCAAGTGATTCTGGAGATATCGTGTTCAGAAGTGGACAGATGGACAATCTGAAAACATTCAGCCTCCACAGCTTCAACCCTGTAACAAACATCAGGTCAAGTGCAGAATCTGCCGTAAGGACTCAGGAATCTGATGGACTGTGGTTTTATTATCAGAGCAGAGGAGTGTGATCATGATCTCTGTGGAGAGACGAGACCTGAGTGAAGGAAACTGCAGCAGCTGTTTGTTTGTGATAAACAAGCTGTTGGACCTTCAGGGACATGTGCTGTGACTCTGTGACTCTGAGCTCCTGCTGTGTGACCTACAGGGACATGTGCTGTGACTCTGTGACTCTGAGCTCCTGCTGTGTGACCTTCAGGGACATGTGCTGTGACTCTGTGACTCTGTGACTCTGAGCTCCTGCTGTGTGACCTTCAGGGACATGTGCTGTGACTCTGTGACTCTGAGCTCCTGCTGTGTGACCTTCAGGGACATGTGCTGTGACTCTGTGACTCTGTGACTCTGAGCTCCTGCTGTGTGACCTTCAGGGACATGTGCTGTGACTCTGTGACTCTGTGACTCTGAGCTCCTGCTGTGCGCCTGGATCCTGCTGCAGCTCTCTGGGGACGTCCGGAGATGTTGAGGTGCTGAAGCCTGAGGCCGGTGATGTCGGTCAGTCTCTCCATCTGTTCAGAGACTCAGACTGCTGATTCTACATCGGCCTATCGGAGGATTAATCATCACTCAGAAATATTATCTATGAGATCACATGAAAAATAGATTAGTGAGGTTTAATTATGTCTTTTCCTTGAGGGTTTATCATGTGTCTTTCTAGTATTAGTTTGACTAAATAAGCTCAACTGGAAAATTCCCTGCCAAGCAGTTTTCTACCTTGAGGGAGGAAATGTTACACGTGTGCAGAGTTTAGTCCCGAGAGACGACGGAGAATTATCTCCATATTTATACGATGCTCAAAAAGGAATAAAACAAACAGCAGATCATGAAGTTAACCTCAACATGTCTGTGCGCTGGAGTTTTGTTCTAGAGAATAAAAGAGGGAATCCAACCGATTCTCTTCCTGTCACATTGTAATACACAGCAGCTTCCATTAAGAAAACATTACGGAGCCTATACGCTTCACCGGAGGAGAAGCTGCTTCCCCCTCCGGTCAAGCGAAACTGCGTCAGCAACCTTGGATGCAGCGTTACCCGTGGCAACACGCGGCGCTCAACCCTGCCACCGAGACGCCTCGATGAAAAGTTTGAATCGTTTCTTAACGTTGCTGTTGACCTTTCGTAGCCGCTGCCTGCTGCTAACTGGCAGGTCGGTGTTGTCGGGAGAAACTCTTGTTTGCGTTGCCGAGTCCTAAAAATAATCCCTGGACAATGTGAGAAGAAAGTGCTGCAGAGCTTCGCCCACGTCACGTAAACATGCCACAGGTATTACAACATGAGCTGTGTCTCTAATCAGCGGACCTGACGTGCACTGCATCCTCCAGCGGCCGCGTCGACGCATCGGCTGAACGGAAATGAGCCGAGAAAACGAGATGTAAACATTAAGCGCTGCTCAACTTCTTCTGTCACCAGTATTAGGAAGAGATTGACAGCTCACATCGCTGTCAGTCGCTCATCTGAGTCCATTTGATTGACCACAGGAGTTGACTGACTTTGCTCTACGTGTGGCGTGAGGACCGTCTTCGATGGCGGTTCTAAAGACTTTGACGTCAGAGACACACATGTTGTCGGGTTGAGGAACCAAAGGTTATTTGTGTCCGGATGCATGTCGGCTGCACAGAACGGGGTAAATAACAATAAACTGTTTTCTGTGATCTTGTTTGTAAAAACATTTGCACGTCTGGACCAAAGTGATGCTGCTAACTTGAGTTATTAATAAACTGACTGATTTACAGACAGATGTAGCAGCTGGAGCAGGATCGTATCGTGTGTGTGTCTGTGTGTGTGTGTGCAGATGTGAGCCAGATGAACTACTGTGTATTGTTTATGGGTGTTGCCGTCTTTCATCTGCACAGAGCCGAGTTGTGTGAGACGGAGAGAGGAACAAACAGAACAGAGTTAGCGAGGCGGCCGCCCCCACACATCCAGTCTATTCAATTAGGAAGTGAAAATCCTTCCTGGCCAGTTTAATGTGGTTCCTGACGGAGGACGACTCTATCTGCCCACCGCACCTTTGTTCTGTGTTCACTCCCGTCACCAGTTCTCCTGCAGCTCGAGCTGAGGGCACATCTGAGCTGCAGAACCCGAGGAAGTGATGGAGGCCAAAGCTCCACTGGAACTTTACTGTAACAGGGATTAATGTGGACTGATGTGGAGACTGTCCCATTAAACAACTTGCACAGTGTCACAGTGTCACAGCCAGTTAATGAGGGTCAGCAGCAGCTCCTCCATCTTACATATATACAATATAATTATTCTAATATCTTAAGTTGTGCACAGTTTTGCAACCTGAAGTAAATCTGATTATCACTTAAGTTTATTTATGATCCTATTTCATGAGGGAAGATTCTTGGCCAATTAGCCAATCACAGCCTGCTATCATCTACTATATTATATTAAATAGGTGCTTATTTAATTAAGTGCTCTTAAATACAACTTATTGTTATTTGTATTTCCTTCATCCCAGCTTCTGATACGTCCTATTTCTACATAAAAGTAAAAATATGCCCGGTGTTCGACGACAGTTTTATGATTCCAGAGCCACATCACCCCCCCACACTGGCCATTCCAACTAAATACAACCAATCATCAAGTATAGAAGTCTGAATATGTGTGATCTCTCTCCTTCAAGCTCCTTAATGACAAGTTATTGATCCACGACGATAGAGACCAGGAGTTCAGATGAAGTAATGATGCTGGTTGATGCCTCCGTCCACCTTTGGATCCAAAGAGACGACAGACGAGCAGAATCCTCTTCCTCCCCAGTGGGGGTGTCGCTGGACGTCAGGCGGCTGCTCAGTTGACTGCAGACAGCAGTACCATTTAAAGAGCTATGACACCTTTCACACTTATAGCTCTGAAAATGGCGCTGAGATCTGCGCCAGGCTGACGAGTCCGAATCTCACGTCACCGGCGTTTGTCAAGATGTTCGTCATATCCACGTGGCGTCAGGGGCTCACGTCCACAGATTGATTATCGTGATTTTCTCTGACACACTGTCTGTTGGAGAATTGAAAGTGACTGTGCTGTGTGCAGAGGTCTGGAGTGGATGAGGATGAGACCAAATGAAAATCACAACGGAAAAAAACAGCAGCAGCGGAGCAGCGGAGGAAAGTATCAGGTTTGCAAACATTAGGAAACATTGAGTTCTGCATGTCAGCTGAAAATCGGTGGAAAACAAAAGCTGCGTTTGTGCAAACATGGTAAATACTTTGTTTCTACCACACACACACACACACACACACACACACACACACACACACACACACACACACACACACACACACACACACACACACACACACACACACACACACACACTAGTACATACTTGTCATACCACTATGCTATGGCCTATATATCCAGCATTCTTTCTGAATCGTGTTTATGCTTTTTAATGTGCCCATTTAAACCGTGTCGACAAAATATACAAAATGTGTGTGTCCACGCACGCACGTGTGTGTGTGTGTACCCAGGGATCTGGAGGATTTAAAATGCCTGTGGGAGACAAACAGTGTGGAGGAGCGATGTAATTAGACCTGAGCAGCAGAAACAAGTGGACGAGGGAGGAGCGGAGAGACTCAAGTGAACGACAAATACCCCCATCAGTCTCTTTCACATCCTTCCTATCCTCCCTGCATCCTTCCTTCCTTCCCTTCCCCGTCCTCCTAACCCTCTTTCTACACAAAACAAGAAATTGTTGTTGCCTTTGCAGAATGACCCCTGCAATCCGAAGCGTCCATCAGCAGGACGTCTTTCTTCCAGTGGTTTAAGCTCCTCAGAGGTTATGGTCATAAATAAAAACACATCTGTCAGTTTGAAAAAGCTGTTTCTGTCCTGCACCGGCACTGGGAGGAGCTCGTTCCTCCACCAAGGCACAAAAGTCCCCTCATGTTCAATCAAGCTGCACCGAATGTCACACACACATCATAGATATTAATCACCTAATTTATTTTCATCAAGATTTATGAATTACTGCAGGGAAAAGTGTGAAACTGTTGAAAAACACAATGTTAAATAAAATCTGCCTCCAAGCTCCTACAACATCCTTCGACCAAGCTCATGGAAAATCAATTAATCAATTAACTATTGGCTTTATTGATATGTCCATTTGACTAAAACCTTCAAAGCTGCATGTTGCTAATGTCTTCACTTATTGACTGACCAAGTCACGCATCTTTTGGTTGACGCATTCAAAGCTGTCATTAACACAGGAAACAGCATGTGACGGAGGTTTCCCTTGTTGATGGAATTCTCAAAATCGAACGAACAAAATCAATTCTCTAACTTGAAGAGCTTTGCCATCGTTCCCTTGCGTCTGCGAGGAAGCACTTAACTTTTAACCTTGTGCCTCCTTGGACAGGAGCTGCATCAATAACATTACACAGTCAGAGGATCAATCCATGTTTCCACGTGGTCAGTCCATCTTGAAAAGACAAAACGCTTTCTCTGTGTCTGAGTTCACCACAAGAACTGAAGACACAGAGTCAGATAACACACCAGTTAAATGTGAGAGAACCCTCACGAAACATTTTGTGTGCACGTGAAAACACAAACACACACTTCAGTCAATGTTTTTCCTCTGCAGACAGAAACTGTCAGAGCCGTCTTGTCTCTGTCATCATCTTCACATCACTGACCCCCCACCGTTCTCTCTTTCCTTCTCACTGTGTAAACTGAGGTATTCACAAGCTTCTCATGAGAAGAGACGCTGACGTTTCAAAGACTCGGAAAGTCAGACTGAAAGTTGGTAGTTGAAGACAGATGTAAAAGAACATGTTTGATCTGTGTTTTTTTTATATTCATGCAGATGCATCGAGCAAACATCTGGATGGACGCCTCTGCTAACAGCTGTAACATCCAGACCCCAGTGTGTGTGTGTGTGTGTGTGTGTGTCTTCCTGTGTGTGCACACGTGTGAATGTGAGTGTGTGTGAATGGCAGCAGACTCACTTGATAGAGCCTTGAGACGCCCTAGACATACAGCAGCTAGACAGGCACTGGCCTGGTGTTGCAGAACCAGAGCAGGAGCTTGGAGGCAGAGGAGCAGCCACTGGAGAGACAGGAGGAGGAAGAGGAGGGAGGAAGAGGAGGGAGGAAGAGGAGGAAATCAGTGAGAGGAGAAAAGAACAGACGAGTGGTGGCAGGTGTCAGTGAAAGAGACGTAAGAAACGACAGAAGGACGGTGAAGGTAAAGAGAAGGAAATGGGGAGAGAGGAAGGAAATGAAAGAATAAACGATAGAAGACAAGAGAAGAGGAATAACGTAAAGACAAAGTGAAAAAGGAGAAACAAGGCACGAGGCAAAAACAAATTAGGCCAATAAAATGCACATTAAGAGAAAGAGAGGGAAGAAGAGGAAGCACAGAACGGATGAACGAGAGAAAGAAGATCAAACAGCGGAAATAAAGACGATGGAACAATACAAATAAAGAGCAATTGAGCAAATGAAAGGTGAGAGAAAGGAAAGAGGAAAATACAAGGAAGAAAGGAAGCGATCAAAGTGGAGAACAGGAAGGAAGGATAGAATTCACAGTGATAAATAAGAGGAAGAGGAACGGACCAAGAAAAAGGGAGGAAGAAGAGGAGGGATAGAAAGGAATGAAGGAAAGGGAGAGGGAGAGCAGGAGGGACGGAGGGAGAGAAAAAGGGAAAAACAAGGTTAGTTTACACCCAGTTTGCGTGTGTGTGTGTGTGTGTGTGTGTGTGTGTGTGTGTGTGTGTGTGTGTGTGTGTCCTGTGAATTATAATTAGGGAACAAACGTGGAGCATCACCACTAATGAAAATTTGATTAAACTTCTATCATCATCATGAGCTGATCAAACAATGTGGGGCGCGCACACGCACGCACACACGCACACGCACACACACACACACACACACACACACACACACACACACACACACACACACACACACACACACGGGCCTGCAGCTGGAGGACGTGCTGAGCATTTCCACTCCTCTGGTGTAAAGTGATCGTTCATCTCGAGATGTGGTTCCAGGGCTTGGTTCTTTTGGAATAAACGTCCACGTCCACAGTTTCTGCTTCGGTACGTGAGAACGGGATTTGAACCTTCGTCACAAAGGTCAAATCAGATCCATTTGTGTAGCTGATTAAATGATTAAATATTAATGTGTAATGTGTTTATAGTGGAAATGGTTAAATGCTCTTGATCCCTGTTGGTCGTTGTCTTTCTTGTTCAGTCTCACACACGAGCTTCATGTCCACTTCAAAATATTCGGCTAGTGGCCATGAAATTTTGGACAAATCTGACATTTAGGCTAATGAGCTCGACCCAAATCTGTCGGCTGCTGACGGGGACGAGGAGCAGCCATGTGGACATAATGAGCAGCGAGACTCTCAAGACCCCCACCCCCCCGTCCCAGCTCACTTTATCAGGAACCAAGGAACTGAGTAAAACTGCTGGTGGACAGACAGGCGGACAAATTACAGACGGAGAGAAGAGGAGCATAGAAGAGCTGCTGCTGCGGAGGAGGAGGAAACTAAAAACAACAACTACAAGGAAGTCCACAAATTTTACAGAACAAAGTTAAACACATTTTCTCAAAGACATATCGGGAAAAAGTATCTGCACGATGTTTTTAGCCTCATGCAGACTAACACATATTTCTGACTTGCTCATATTGGAACGAAATTTGTCCGAGACCCTAAATTCATCCACACAGGAAAAGTAACGACGGCTCTTTCCAACCGGTTTTGGGTCTAACTTTACTTTTTCAGACCCATGATTGATAGAAATCTAAGAACAATGATACAAACTCTAAACTGCTGGAAGGACTGTAGACGGATCTTTGTTTGTTATGACTTTAAAATGTCATAAATTTGTCACATTCGTTCAAACATTTGTTCAAATGGGATAAAAAAGGTAAATATATGAACTGTAATCTGTTCAAATATAAAAATGTTCAGCTCCAGAAGAGAAAGCTCCATGTTGCATTATTATTATTATCAATAAACTCTGCTAGTAAATACAAATTGAGGACACAAACGAGGAAGTTCCTGCTGATCAGATAATTATCAAAGTGTCTGTAGTTGACACAACTGACAAGAAAAGACGAAGCTGTTTGACAAAGAAGTGAAGACGAGCAGTTTGTGGAGAAACAACAGGAACAAGATGTAGGAGTTGATTCAGGAGAGTTCAAATCCCCCTGATCTTCCATAAGTGAGAAATACACACATCCTTTTTTGGGTCAAGTAAAATATTTGTCTTAAGATTCTTTAGTCTATTTCAGTAAGAGGATGCAGTCCACACACACACACACACACACACACACACACACACACACAAGCGCACACTTTTGAGCACTTGTGTGTGTTGGCTGTATATGGTTATCCAGCTGGCCTGTATGATTACATTGGAAGTGATGCATGAAGGTGTGTGTGTGTGTGTGTGTGTGTGTGTGTGTGTGTGTGTGTGTGTGTGTGTGTGCGTGTACTGGACGTATGCATCCTGGTATGTCTGTGTGTTGTAATGTGTGAGTCCCTTCCAGTCTCTCCACTCAGCAGCAGGGGTCTGAGCAGCAGCTGTACACTTTCAGCCTAAGTTAATCTTCCCAGCTGGAGAGAGCTCGGTGAAAACCAAAGAGACGATCACTTCTGCCACAACGAGGACGTGTTGCTCCGACTCGGAGCTCAGGGTTTCGTGGCCTCGCGGCGTTCGGGTCCTTTTTCTGTGAGTCAAGGCTTTTTGAGTTTGAGGAGCTGATTCCAAAACCATACAGGGAAATTAAGTTTAAAAATTATAGACTTACGTTTAACTAACTAGTATTTCAAGATCAAGATCCGAACATTCAAATTAAATACAAATAAACACTTTAAAATCAATCACTCGACATTTTTGAATCTGAAAGTAGAAAGTATGTATATATTTTTTACCTCTGTGCTTTCAATATTATTATTATTATTAGTAGTAGTAGTACTAGTAGTAGTAGTAGTAGTAGTATTATCTGAATGAGTTTTTCCTTCGATTCAACTTCATCTTGAATCAGATTTAAAAGTAAAGATAAATCTAAAGATACAGAACAGAGCTGAGTTTTCATCAGGCTGTCATGTTATAATAATAATAATAATCATAATAACAAATAGATCTAAGCAAACTTAAAGTCATTAGGTTTTGTCAGTCAATAGAAATTGTTTACTTCATCATACTTATATGGATCTCTGAGCCTTGTCAATCTAAATAACGACCAGAGGGGAGAGGAGACTAATTAGCTCCACTTTTCATTCACAGGGTCAAAGAGGAATAAACTGAATTATTGTAATTGGCACAAAACTATGTTGTTTGTTATTTTCACACTCAATGAATAAAAAATCCATCGGACTGGGAAATAAACAGAAAACTGTGAGAGTTGATAAAGTTTGAACAACGACACAGGAGGTTTATGTTCACGGGTGAAAACCTGCAGAGAGAGAACAGGAAACTTTTCTGTGTTTCACTGCAGAACGTTGAAATGGTTCATTCCTTCATATTAATATCTTGTCGCTCTTCTCTGCGTCTCTCTCTCTGACTCTCGCTTCGAGCTCCACATGTCTTCGCTGCGACAGTTACTCAGTTTCCTGTCGGCGAGGACACATCAGGACACGTGTTCCATAGAAGAAGCTCCGATAAGGAAGTGAAACACCCTCCGCTGCACCAATCAGATCCGTTCGTCACATGGAAATAATCTTCTTCTTAACGAGATGCAGAGATATAATTAAACCGACTAATGTTCTATGTCAGAAGTTAGAATCGCTGAACTGATTCCATCGGAAAGAACAATTATCTTTTAATTGAAGTGCAGAGTGTTTCAGTGTTTCACTGTTTGTGTGTGTCTGTCACAGAGGTTCTGTTTGTGTGTCTGTGTTTGTGTGTCTAACCCTGTGTTTGTGTGTTGTTCATGAACATAAACAGTTATTTACAGTATCTAAAAAGGAGCAGGAGCAATAAAGTGATATAATGATGCATGATCATTGTGCATCAGTTGAAAATATGGCACATGACATCACATTAATTTATTATCATGTTCAATATTTACCCGATCGCAGCAGCACAGACTCTGATTGACGTCCTTGCAGCTCAAGATGTCAGCGTTCGTATCTGGGATATTTTAGCTTGATTTCTGGATAGTGGGAGGAAGTGGAGACACGTCGTCCATCTTTATTTAAAGTCTATATAATCTTCAGCTAATATAATAAAAAATTTCCATCATTTCTCATTTGGTTTTGCATTCACCAGGACAAGTGACAGGCAGCTTAACTTAGTTTCCAGGCTTTAAAGTGCACGAGACCCTTTTCCTAATTAAGTCGTCCACCACATGAGTTAACGTGTTTCCAGGCAACGCCGGCCCTCAGGTGTCACTCAACGGTTGCCATGGGAAACACCCACTAAGACGGCGTTTCCATAGAAATCTCCAAAAGCTGTTTCATCACTTAGTAAAACTATGATTCATGGTATAGTTCAGTACATCTTTGAAGTGATGTTTTAAAGTGAGTGTTTGTTCATCTCTCTGCCGTCTGCGTGATGTCACACAAGTCGTTTCAAAGACGTCGACGTGAATCCTGCTGAGTGTCATTCAAAAGAGAAACATGCACCTCAAACACTAAGTTACGAGAAGATACGATTTCATCACAGCTTCTGCTTCCTTTCATTTCCTTTCTCCTCTTTCCTGCTTCTTCTCTCTTCCTTTGTCTTCCCCTCGTCATCCTTCTTCTCTCCATCTCTTTACCTGCTTCCCTCTCACCTTCCTACCTTTATTCTCTCCTGTTTTGTCCCTCATGTCTTTCTTCTTCTCTTTATCAGCTCAAATTTCATTTCCTGTGTTTCCAGGCCAGTAACTTTTTTCTTCTTCTTGTTCATCTTCCGTACACATTCCTTTCCTCGCCTTATTTCCTTATTCATTCCCTCTGGTCTCTTCTTTCCTTCTCTATTTCCTCCTGGCATTATTTATTCTTATTACTTCTCCCCTTCTGACTTTTCTTTCCTCAGCATCACCTCTCCAGCCCTGTGTCTCCTATTCCCATTTCCTCTCCTCTTCTTCCTCCCCTCTCCTTCTTCCTTTACCCTCCTCTCCTCTCATCCCCTTCTTCCTCTAATCCCCTTCTTCCTCTCCTCACTCTTTTCACCTCTCTTCATTCTTACTGTCTTCTTCTTGTTCCTATCATTTCCTCTCCTCTCCTTCTTCCTCTCATTCATCTCCTCTCCTCTTCTTCTTACTCTCTACTCCTCCTTCCTTCTCCCATCACTCCACTCATCTCCTTCTTCCTCCTCTCCTCCTTCTTCTTCCTTTACCCTCCTCTCCTATAATCTCCTTCTTACTCTCTTCACCTCTTCTCCTTCTCACCTCTCCTCTCCTCTTCTTCTTACTCTCTACTCCTTCATCACTCCACTCATCTCCTTCTTCCTCCTCTCCTCTCCTTCTTTCTTTCCTCTCTTGAATACAGTCTGTTCTCTCAGCAGCGACAGGCCTCGGATATACGACTGTGATGAGACTAAACACAATCAGCAGAGTGTGTGTGTGTTTGTGTTACTGTAATAGTCTCTGGAGGATTGAAGTATTGTGTGTGTTATTGTAATAGTCTCTGGAGGATATTGTGTGTCATGCTTTGCTCGGCCTGATGCATCATATTCAAACTGTGTATGAACCAAACATCTGCTCTTCACACTCTCCTCTGATTTACAGCTGTTTTCCTGCTTCTCACTTCAGCCAAGATGAACATCAAATACCCATATTCCGTTGTCACTGTCTCCATCTTTGTTTCACTAATGTTGTTGCACTGTTCTTTGCAAAACACATCCCAGAATCACCTTTGTTTCTATTATAATATACTGCTTTTATTTTGAAAATCCCACAATTCTTCGTATTTAAGTTATTTGTGTGCAGATCTTCTTTGTGTGGGTCCATGAATGTTCATGTGTGTCCTTGGGTATGAATCCAATTTGTGGTTTCTATGCTTGTATTTTTGTTTGTTTGCATCAGTGTACATTATGTACACACTCATTATAAAGGTCAGCTATTTCTATTGAGATTCAAACCTTTTGACGTGTAGGTCAAGGTATGTAGAGGCGTGTTGAATATGCAGTGACGGCGTGGCTGTGTTTTTATTGTGGATCCATCCTTGACCTTCTCTTACATAAAGCACTTGAGAGGTCAATGACAACAAAAGGTCGGAAGAATAAAACACAAAGTGGCAGCTAATGCTGTGCCGCTGAGAACGTAGGAGTCAAACCCGACAACAAGGTTTTGTGACGTCTAACTGAAAAGATGTGTTGTTTTCCTCACTCGACGATGAATCAGAACACAGAGAAGTGTATTGCAGCTTATTTTTCAAAACCCTTACTTGTGGTTTGTTCCAAAGTGGAGTGGACGGTCACTGCCTGAGCAAAGCAAGATGCTTAATCCTTCAAAAGTCAAAAAATTACCTCATTTCAGGTGCAAATGTAGATGCAGTGATGTCCACATGTGCACTTTGTGTTATTAAGTAATTAATTACACACACACACACGCAATATATTACTTGTTATTGTATTAATAACAGTATCTATGTATCTGAAACTCAGTTAAACCACATATAACTAAATTGCTTTTCACGCTGCGTTTGAAATTCAAAAGTCATGGATGGAAAACCACAGCAGTTTTTTTTTTATAAATGAGTTTATCTGTTATCCGAGCTCAGATTCAATCAGATTCATTCCCTCGTCTGACACTTTTAAAATCTCGTTCTCTGATGCGATGATCGTATCTGCCAGTTTAACTGCGGCTCCGGTATGAAACAGGAAGCTGAGGCTCCTCTGTGGTAACTGCTGATGCTCAGTGATAACTGACTCTGAACATGATGCTGTTTGACAGTGTTGTTTATTCAGGGCTCTGTTATTGGTTCATTTCCTATTTATTGCCAACGTTTTATGAACTCAGCGATCTACTCACCAGCGACAGATAAGATGTAAATTTGATTCACAGCACGTTGTAGATTATAAATCTGTTATTTTATCTTCCTGTGACATGAAGGGTGGCTCATCTTGATTCTTGATTATTTTGTTGCTGCACGTTAAACGTCACCACATCATCTTTTAGACTAATGTGCTTCCATCTGAACGGCTTCATATTTAATTTTATCTTTTTGTTTTTCCAGATAGCAGGCGTCTCATGTTGCCTCCAGCCACACACTGTTAGACACAGTCACAGCTGAACAACAACAATAGGCCTCATCAGCATCTGTGTGTGAACGCGCGACCGAGTCATGACCTTTTCCCCAGAGGACGGACAAACCAACGTGTCCTCAGCCGATGGTGGTCCTCTGCAACCGAGGACAGCACAGGTCAAACTGGAGCGTGGATGTTCTATAACGGGACCGTGAACCTTGGTTCTGCGTTTTCCTGCACAGCCATTGTGTTCGTTAAATTAAGAGACGTACGTGTATTTATGAGCCTGTATTCTTGTCATGTTCACGAGGACCCTGGAGGAACGAGCTCGTACCTGCGAGAGTTTCTTCTGTTGATGACAGAGCACAGCGAGAAGCTGGATTCAACACGTGTGTGAGTGTGTCAGGCTTGAATTAGTCCCACTTCAAATCTCAGTCCTGAGCGTCTCCTGCACGAAGCAGCCTCGTGACAAGCTGACATTTTAAAAGCCTTTACAGGAGCTGTGTGTTTTCCACCAGGGCTGAAAGCTTCCACTCTCTCTGTCAGAGCGTTGTAATGGAGGGTAACTCTCTCCGAGGAAGTGGGTGGAACAGAAACAGCCCCCGACCGAGGAAGCTCCAGCTCTTACAGCCTGGACGTCTTTTAGGTCGTTTTCAGACAAAGCTGGAGGAAACTCACACATGTGCTCATCCGGACATTCTCCTGAGTTCTTACCAGGGGGTTGGTCAGAGAAAGAGGAGATACAGCCCCCTCCGGAGAAGGTCAGCAGATTATCCAGAGTGCATGTCTGAAAGCGAGGGATCAATCTTCTGTGTAAAGGGTAAAAGGGTCAACGCACTGTTTCATTACCCTTGTGAGCTGCCGTTTTGATATCATCGTCATCCTGGTTTTTCAAAAGTAGAAGTATCCATATTTGTAGGAGTTGGGGGTGGAGCCTGAGTGAGAGCTGGAGGATACTACACCTACACCCGTTGGACGGTTCTAGCTGTCAATCACACGGTATCCACGCCCCCAATACATACGGTGCTTTAGGGTCTGTTTGACTCTAAATTATCATAATTTACATCAGCTGTATTGAAAAAGACTTGAAACTAAAGATTGAGACATATAGTCGAGTCATTTCCTCATAGACTTCTATAGAAGCAACCAGTGGAGTCGCCCCCTGCTGGTCATCACACAGAAAACAGGTTTCAGGCATTTTTGCATTCTTATACAGATTAGACACGAGATGTCTTTGGTTGGATTTTCTTTAGGGAACAAACAACACACCTTCTGTGCTTATAACTGCAGCACACACACACCAGATGTGGCACATAAACATAAGTGTCGGTCACATCACAGTAGACAGGATGTGCCGATCTGTGGAGCAAATATAATAAAGCTATGGAAGGTCAACACCTGCAGATGCTACTGCGTTGGCTCATCTTGACAAAGGTGTTGATCACCCTGCTGTGCTTTTGACTTTCATACCACGACGTTGCCAATAAAGATGAACTGTTTAAGACAGTTTAAGATCCCGTTCTATTGATTCTTCCCCAGGAGAAGAACAGGTGGGTTCGCTGAAAGCTCTGCACAGTGTGACGTCCTGACTTACACTACACAAACAGATATATATATATATATATACAGTTCAAAGTAAAACAGTGAGTGAAGAAAGTTGTTTGTGCAGCCGGCCTTTCCCCTGACGCACACTGACATATGCTGCAGTGAATCTCAGAAATACAAATAAATGGTGATAATGCAGACGATAGGTGGAGGCATCTTTCTGTAGACATGTTTTTTGTCCGTGTGTGAATGCAGAGAACAAATACACATACAGGCTGAGCTGCACAATATTTCAAAGGAGCTGCACCACAGTGTCTAAGAGTTGTTGTGGTCATGTGAGAATGACTTTTGTCCAAATAGAGACAGATTCAAGTAAAATGGATTTATAGCTACAAGAAATGATGATGGCAACACAGTTACAACAGCGACACAATAACTATGATGGAAAAAAGTGTTTCTTAGTGTGTTATATGAGTTTTGAAGTTAAAATCCTGAACTCTGCTCCTGAAACACCTCGTCAGGTCGATACTTCTGCTTTATCGTGATGTCACTTGCAGAATGCATCTCTAGCGCCCCCTAACAAAGCCGAGTGAAGTGAGGGAAGAGTTGAACCAATCCCAACAGAAGGATGGCCTTAAAGAGATGGTAGGTAAAACGTGAAGTGTTTGAGACAGAGGCTGAAAAGAGGAGCTGCTTGAGGAAAGTGATAAAAAACCTTTTCACTAATTAAAATGATCAACCGGAGTCTGAGCAGAATATTTATTTGACCATCATTTAGCTGTAATACAAGGAAATATGAGAATAACCAACTGAACCAAGTGAATCTAACGTAAACCGCCTCCAGTGAGTCCAGTGATATCAACAAACCACCAAGACCACATCCAAAAACTAAAATTAAATTATTAAATATAATCATTTGTACACTCTTCAACAGCTGTTAACAATTTTTCATTATCTACCACTCCGGACACCAGAGAATCACAAGGCCGACACACAGAGATAAACAACCATTCAATCTAACTTTCACCAGTCTCCAGTCGACCTAACCCCAGTCTGCATGTCTTTGGACTGTGGGAGGAAGCTGACACTGGGAGGGACCCAGGAACCATCTCGCTTCGAGCAAACCCAACTGTCGACCAATCAAAAAGAAAGCAGCGACTGGGGTTGTGTCCTGGAATGACTCTCGCTGGACAAACACGAGTCAGACGGGTTGGAGACTGATTACGACCTCGGGGGAACGCCGGGGGCTTTGTACTTGACGAGGATCCATTCAGTCATCATCAGTGTCAGGATCAATGAATCCATCTGACACGTTCATCCAGCTGCTCCGTGTCGGCATCGACCGCCTCACTGTCTTAGTGTTAATCCCAGATCACAGACGTCTGTCTCATCTTAATTTGTGTCTGTCGAGTTCAGTCCAGAATCCAGAATCATGGTTCATTTGTGCCACTCTTTAGTTGTTATTTCTGGCATTGTAACAAAAAATATAATATTTTCTCTACAATCTCTGGACAAAATCTTTAATATTCTCATATCCAACAGGCCCATAACTCACTAACTGACTCAGCTCCTTCTCTTTCCATCTGCTCCAAGTCCAGCAATGAAAAATCATTCCTGGCTTTGTTCCTCTGACTTCTTGTTTTAACACTGGAAACCAGTGGAACCCAACATGGCAATAATGACTTTTTAATTCTGATGTACTAAATCTACATCTTTCAAAATCTATTTTGTACCCACATCTACTCATGTTATCGTTTATCAATCTGTAACCAACGGCAACAACGACAACATAACTCATCTCCTGCCACGTGAGATCCGTTCGTCTTCACACACCAACAAGCGGAGATTCGCCCGAGTCCAGGCCGGAGATGGATAACCTGTCCAGGTGATCATTAGACCAACTGGTATCGATTAAAAAATCCCATCAGCCTCCCAGTGATGATAATTTCGTTCAGTGAGAAGCTTTTACTTTGAAACAGAAGAATGTTTTATGGTCACAGAGACACGAGGGGGGTGGGGGGGGGGGGCGAAGGGAAACAGAAGAAGAATCATAAATCACACGTGGAAACAGTAATACATCAACTTCAGTGTTGGAGTATCAGTGCGGCTGCTGTCACGTCCATGAAATATATCTAAATATTCCTTGTAGTTGCATGTGGATATTTTTTTAACTGAGCCCTGAACCTCTAACCTCCGTGAAGTCAAACACTGTCCCTGTGTGATTGTGAGTCCGCGGCTCGACTCTAACTATCCACGAGCTGATGGATGTGATGAGGTGAAAAGCTGCTGGTGCTTCAGCCCACGTGGTTCCAGCTTCTCAGAGGAATGGGTGAGTTCCTGTAGAACCTGTGAAGTCCAGAGGTGTCAGCGCTCTGTGACGCTTCTATCAATGAAACCACCAGGAGGTATAATGAGAGGAGAAATATGTGGGTGCGTGGTAGTCGAATGTTCCAACTACGTATTTCACAAACATTAATAAAAGCCAACACGTTAAAATAAACTCTTAACGGCTTCCATTATGCAAAGGATGGATTAGTGTTGTTGGAAATGCACAATATGCACTGAGGCTGATGTTAAATCTGTCAACGGGGATATTGATCGTCGTTAGTGCCAGATATTTTCCTTCATTGACTCTGCAGCTCCTCAGGCTGAATTCTGATTCGCTCATTTTCATTTTATATTTAGCTCAAAACCTTCTACCCCACAAGTAATTTGATCAATAAAAGCTCAACTCTTGCTTCACACTGATAAAAGAGAGTAAATAATAACTCTGATACGAATATGACTATGAAGCTGCCACATCTGTTCCTGTGCTCATCTTGTTTTCAACAGTTATGATTTTATAAATATAGAAATGTGTCACGTATACTGAATATAATCTGTACATTTTTACACAACTTAAAATGTTCTTTACCAACTGCTACCATGATTCTGTTCATTCTATCACTAAACTTTGTATTAATATACCTAACATCTGCACCGACCATCTCTGATAAAACTGGTTTCACCTTTCTTCTGCAAATAACTATAATTTAAATAATGAGAGTATTTGACTTCCATATGTGTCGGATGACATTAACAGCTCAGGTTCGATCCTCAGTAACAACTCTCCGCAGGTGGTCCAGCAATTTCAGACAGGGAATGAAAATGTTGAGGAAAAACTGACTTTAATTGATCGTTTTCACAATCAGCTTCATAATGTGTCCGGACGAGTGAAAATGGAACATGACATAACGACAGAAATCGTCCCGTATGGTTTTTCTGCACCGAGTCAAATCACTCAATAGTTTCTGGAGCTCTGAGTGCAGGAGGATAGTGTTTCATGAAGTGCACACTAATGTAAGTTAAACTGGGCACACTGACAAAGTCCCATTTCAAGAATTTCATACATGTCTGTTTTCTAGTCTGAAACAGAAATATAAATATGTGTTTCAAGTTCCTGCTGAACCCAAATAATCCTGCGTGTTGTTGAGGAGTGGACATGTACGACTGGATTAGCCAACGCCCGGTGCAGACACGCTTTTCAACTCTTAACCAATATTAAAAACGTGAGACACCACAGATATGCTGACAGATTTAACCGATTTGTAATATAATCGTCAGACCACACACTTGTCATTTGTAGGAAACGATTTG
Source organism: Hippoglossus hippoglossus (assembly GCF_009819705.1). NCBI lineage: Eukaryota > Metazoa > Chordata > Actinopteri > Pleuronectiformes > Pleuronectidae > Hippoglossus > Hippoglossus hippoglossus. Next base: position 25,453,880 of record NC_047160.1, read on the forward strand.
ACAGCGGCGATTCCAGAGACTTTCACAGAAACTCGCTCGATCAAACGTGACTTCAGGAGGAAAACAAACATGGAGGAGGATCTATGTCACCAGCGTGAAGGCGGAATAAGCTTCTGCAGTGAATAAAGAGATATCAGGGAAATCAGAGGCATTAAGATTATTTTGTAAACCCCTCACACTTCACACTTTGCCCCTGAGATAGTTGGAAGGGGAGCATGCGGAGAAATATGCAGATTAAATATGCAACAGGCCCCTGAGGAGAACATGTTAAACGTCACGCTCTTATCGCTGTGAAACATGTGCTCTATGTTTAGAAATGCTAATAGGTCGAGAGAGTAATGAGTCAAGTCCATGCACTGGTAAGAGCGACGCCACTGGGAGGAGATAAAGTCGTCTCTGACGCGCCTGGAAACAAATCATGTTTTTATCATAATGGACTGCTGCCACTTGCCATCTGACCCTGAAGAACATTATTCAGGAAACGCTGGCGTTAATACTGCTGCAGAGATGATAACAAAGTGAGGACGAAAACACAGAGGTGACTGCAAAGAGGCTGAAACGGGTTATTTACTCACAGTCTTGTGTTCTTCATCATATGATCTCTTCTGTGTTTTGTGTGTGTTTCATGATGAGCGACTTCCCGTCAGACTCGGGGAACCTACTTGAGTACGTGTGTGGATCCGTTGATCTGCGTCGCTGTGCAGGGGGCGGCGGAGCCCAGGATGGACGGCCGGCGGTACCTCTTCCTGCCGCAGCACAGGATGATGAGGAAGGCACGGCGGAAGGACCTGTTGAGGAAGGCGTAGAGGATGGGGTTCAGCATGGAGTTGATGTAGCCCAGCCAGAGGCAGGCGGCCCACAGCTTGTCCGGCACGGTGTAGTCTATAAAGGGGTCCACCACGTTGGTGATAAAGAACGGCGCCCAGCAGAGGCAGAAACAGCCCATGATGATGCACAGGGTCTTTGCCGCCTTCGTTTCTGTTCGCATGCGGTGGTTCCGCTGATGGTCGGCAGAGTCAGAAGCACCCGCTCCCCCCGCCCGCTGCAGCATGCTGATCTGCAGGGCGTGTGCACGGGCCGTGATGTAGATCCTCTGGTAGGCCAGCACCATGAGGACCAGGGGGATGTAGAAGGCCACCACCGAGCAGGTGAGGGCGTACGGCTTGTTGACCATGAAGACGCAGGACGTGGAGTTGCTGGCATCGCTGTGGCGCCGCTCCTCAATCTGGCAACACACAGAGAATAGTGAGGTGGTTTAATACACACATTTCAATAGAAGTGAAGGATTTTGAGGATTCTTAGACAGTAAAGCGTCCTCGTGTTGAACCGCTGAACACTCGGCTCCGCTCCGCCTTTAAAACGCCTCCAGACTCCACAACAACCCACTTAAAATCCCACACTCTCCTTATCTGGGTGTGTGTAGTAGAAGGGGAGCTCATCTCCTGAGGGAGAGGGAGGCGCCGCACGTCACCATTAATCACAGTCGAGTCCCATCCCCGACTTTGCTCCGCTACCATCTCATCTCTGTGGGAAACTACAGCTCAGGGCTGCAGCATGAATAACACAGAGATCCACTCAGATCTGTGCGAGGAGGCCGCGCTGCCTTTTGTGAAAAGACCGAGTTGTTTTTCGTGAATGGGCCGACATAGCTTGAGAGTAAAATGTTCAGTATTTACATTTTCCATCTTCCACGCTGCACACGATGATAAGAGCCCAGAGTGAAAATACAAGAGAGACGCATATTTACCACAAAACTTATATAAACACAAAAAAAGATCTGCACAGAAGGGACAGTGTCACCACCTTCAAATAGAATATATATATTATGATGACTTTGATATGAGCCAAGGACGAACCCATTGAATTTTGAAGCGGATTCAAACAGGGGGCAGATCCAGGAATAATTTTTCACCTTATGAGACATGTTTTTCGTGAATTATAGATGTCTGTAAATTTCAGTTTGTAAGTCTTGCATAATGATTCACAAGGAATAAAAAGAAAATCCGGCATATTGGGGGAACTGGGACCTGAACTGACCTGATCCCATATTCTAAGTCTTTACTGGGGACTATGGACACATTGCATCACCGGTCCTGGGTTAAACGTCCACACTCTTAAGTCCGAACTCTAGAAAGTAAAGTTACGCTGAACACAAACACACTTCTACACTTTGACTGACATGATTCGGTGTAAGGCTCCAGACTGCGCTGCCTGACGGAGCAGAGCTGTGGTCGGGAACCTGTACAAATACAGATCCGTGCGCGTGTCTCCTGAATTCCTGTTGCTTCAGTTTTGGATCCTCAGTTTCGTGCCAGAGTCGAGTTGCTACTCAGAATATTCAACAGCTCTAATGAGACCCACAGAGAGACGCCAGCGCTAACTTTAGACTGCTGGTCTGCTGTGTGTGTGTGTGTGTGTGTGTGTGTGTGTGTGTGTGTGTGTGTGTGTGTGTGTGTTAGACAGAGAGGAATGATGATGATGATGATGATGATGATGATGATTTGCGTGTTTCTGCCAAAAATGAGCCGGCCTGTCGTCCCGTTGACAGTCGCCCCAAAATAAACTCTTTCTCTGGCCTTCAGATAAATGCAGACGGGGGCGAGCGAGGTCAGTATTGGCAGGGGAATCTCTCTCTCTCTCTCCTCACACAGTCCTGCAGTCATCCATCTTTGTCTGATCACCTGTTTCTCTCTCTCTTACTGACTTATCTGTAACTCTTGTTTATGGCATGCACCGCCAGTGAAGAAGAAAGTCCTCTTGATTGAAATAAACTAGACGAGTATTGCAGCAGTCTCTCTCCTCTCTCTCTCCTCTCCTCTCCTCCTCCTCCTCCTCCTCCTCTTTCTACTTGTTCGTCTCATTCAGGGAACATCGTCTTTCTTTAGCGAATGATGTCCACAAACTTATCACACTCTGTATTTACGAGTTCACACCATTATTTATATATTCGTGATCATTTGCTCCGTCTTTAAAAAGGTAAGAAAATAAGTAATGGTTTGTTTATCGAGCACTTTTCAAACAAAAGTTACAAATTCCTTCAAAATAAAATAATTTAGGAGTTTAGCAGAAGTTATAAGTTACAAAAAGAAAAGGAAATCAACAAAAGATCAAAAACCGCCAGGTTAGAAAAGTGGAAATATTCGATTTCTGCAGGATCTTTAATCTCATGTTCAATAATAAGAGAAACCTCTGATAATCTGATATAAACTCAATGTGCCCAACATGATCCGTTGTGTTTGATTTCAAATTCAATGATTTCCCGACTTTGACAGTAAATCGATATTTCTCGCGACCCCTCGTTCTGAGTTCTGTCCTCACTGTGGATACGAGCTCTCCACTGAAGAGTCACTGCTCCTCAGTGGATTGTCTCAGAAGTGAAAAACTGACTCAGCTGACTCGACCTCAGACGACGACAGGAGGAGAAAACAGTTTTTCATGTTGGATCCGTTTGTATTCTATGTCTCTGAGGCCTTTTCTGTTTTCTCTCTGACATTAAACACAACTTGTTGCACGACAAAGCCTCTGACTCACCTACTTTACATTTTTAGAGTGAAGTGCAGAGACAGCTTGACCCCACGTCTGTCTGACATGTTGATATCGTTTCCACAGAAACCCCACGAAGCAGTTCTTCCGTCTTGTAAACGATGCTCGTCGGGACCACGGCTTGTTTGTCAGTCATGTGGAGACTAATTGTTGAAGATGTTTATACACAACTTGTTCTGTTCGACTTTTGTGATCTGTCTTTTTTCTTCCCTGCAGGAAACTCTATTTTTGGGCTCGTCTCCATTTAAAAACCATCGCAGACTTTTCCCCCCGACTCACCAGGTGGTCGATGCCGATGCTGTTCCAGCCCTGCATGATGGGCAGGAAAGAGATGACGGTCGGAATCACCCAGCAGCCGCCGATCATCAGAGCCACTCGCATCGGGGTCATCTTGTTCCTGTAGACCAGCGGCTGGCAGCAGATAGCGTAGTACCTGAGGAAGGGCGGAGGACAGAGGATGAATACGAGCAAAGGGAATCCAGACGTGAATCGGTTCATCTGCTGAGTCAAGAGTCAGATGTGTGGATGAAAGCAAAGTTAAACATGAAGAAAAAGTTTGAGTTAAGGTCAGTTTTTTACACTAAAGCAGTAGTTTTTGCTCAGCAGCAAAATTATTTTGGATAATGTAGGTACACAAGTCAACAAAATGCAAAAAAATAGGGTTAAACAGTTTTTAGATGTGTTGCAAATCTTCCCAAACATTGTGTATTCTTATGTTTTCTCCTTCCCTATAATCCTGTGTTGTTTTAAAACATTACTTCCATTCATGCGATGACTAAATCATTTACTTAAACACTTAAACCCCGATAAAAGCAGCGAGTGAAGAGTGACAGCCTGTTTGTTTGTGGTCTCTTCTTCTGTCACTCTTCCCTCTTCCCTCTGCTCCGGCTTCTCATTTCCATTTTTAATCAGCTCAACAGGCAGTTTCCTGCAGGAGCATCAGCACAAATATGCAAACCACCAATAATTAAGCACAGGAATGTTTTCAGGAATCCGATGTCTTCACCTCTGCTTTCTTCTCTCTCATCGTTATTTTCATTCCTCCATCTCTCCGTCCTGTCAGCTCTCTCTCTCCATCCATCTCCCACAGTTTCTCATTTGACCTCAACCTTTCAAAACCCACATCTTCTTGAAATTGACAGTTCCACATCTTTTCCTCCCAAAACCTCCTCTGAAGTCAAAGTGGAGGATCAGTATCATCGAGACTAGACCCAGAACTGTGTCTGCATTATATCTGCTATGAAAACATATATATTGTAGAATAAACAATGCTGCATTAACATTGTTTAAATTGTTGTTTTCTTCATTAAAATTCTAAATATTTGGTTATGTTTGTGTTTTATTGGTTAAACTGTCAAATATCAAACTTATATCTTTATGTCTGTTAAAAAGAACAGATATATGTTTGTCATGTGGACTGTTCATGTTCGGTCTGATTGCTGTTTCCCTCCTTTAAACAGTTTTATAAAGACCCTTCAGTGTTTGGACAAACATTGTCCCTGCACCCGACTGGTCTGCACAGAGCGCCGACCTCATCCAACACCTTTGGCATTAACTGAAATGTCAGATCCTGTCACCTGACTCAGTGTCGACCTCATCGATGCTCGTGTGGTTGAATGGGAACAAATCTCTGCAGCCAGGGATCAGAATCTGGGGGAGATGATGAGATCTGAATAATGGAGGCTGGTGCTCGTGTGTTTTTGGAATAGAACCAAGTGTGTGAGCGTCCACATACTTGTGGCCATGAGTCTTCCTCTGGCTTGGACCCAAGTCTGTCAACCTCATCCTCTCTTCCCTTCACTTTACACTCCTCCTTTACAGATTCCTCCCTTTTATACAGAAACAGGGTTTGTCTGCCTTTTGAAACAAGTGAGTTAAACTAATGTTTGCTTATGATCCTGAGCCAGAGAATTATCTGACAAGCTTCATCTCTGTCTGTGAATCTCTGTTTCATTTTATCTGCAGCTCCTTCACTGTCTAACACACACACAGGTGGCAGAGTCAGAGTGTGTGTGTGTGTGTGTGTGTGTGTGTGTGTGTGTGTGTGTGTGTGTGTGTGTGTGTGTGTGTGTGCGTCCATGCTATCAGCCACTACAGCAGGAATCCCCAGCATGCTGTCACACAGTGATATCGCTAAGACGACGCTGGCGCTAAACTGCATGAATGGAATCGCACGGATGACAGAGAAAAACTGTGAATGAGCAGGGAGAGAGGGAAGGGGTGAAAGAGGAGATAGAGGAAGAGAGAGTGAGAGAGAGAGAGAGAGAGAGAGAGAGAGAGAGAGAGAGAGAGAGAGAGAGAGAGAGAGAGAAGGAACAGATGGAGTGAATGGACTATTAAAAGGAAGCAAGGGAAATAGAGGAAGGAGAAAATGAGGAAACGCAGGAGGAAGCAATAGAGAAGGAGGGGGGAGAGAGAGAGAGACAGAGAGAGAGAGAGACAGAGAGAGAGAGACAGAGACAGAGAGAGAGAGAGAGAGAGAGAGACAGAGACAGAGAGAGAGAGAGAGAGAGAGAGAGAGAGAGAGAGACAGAGAGAGAGAGACAGAGACAGAGAGAGAGAGAGAGAGAGAGAGAGAGAGAGAGAAACTAATCCCTTTATGGAAAAATTCAAATGACAGATGCTGCATCAAATCACTTACTGCAGCAAATACTCTGCATGTGCAGTTTGCGTGGCCTGGTCACTGACTCTGTGTGTGTGTGTACTTGTACTTATTATATACTGGTGAGGACCATGTTGAGCATAGACCTGGTTTGAGGGTTGGAAATAGGTTTAGGTAAGAGTGAGGCATTTAGTTGTGCTGGTTGAGGTTAGTTTAAGGGGTTAGGGAATGCTTTATGTGAGTGTCCTCACTATAGCTTCTGTCAGACGTACTGAACTCTGCAGTTCCACCGTATTTTCTCCGGAGAAGTCGATGTGAGAACACAGCAGGGGATCGTCCACCGGATTCACCACGACCAATAAGAGCTGATGACGGTGTCGTGTTGATGTCGACATGATCACATGATCTCTGCAGCAGAGTTAACATGTCACTTCCTGTCTCTGTCTGCTGCCGTCATCGCCGCGAGATGGCAGCGTTCGTATTCTGGAATATTTTGGTTTAATTTCTGGCAAGTCCATCTTTATCTACAGTCTATGTTTGGCTTGTGAAAGCCCTGAGCTGTGTTTAGAGTCTCGAGCTGCAGATGATGACTGATTGGTGTCGTTACGATGATGGGACTTTTCTCCTCCCGTCTCCTACTCGATGCGTCCAGCTCCCAAACTCATCCTCTCCCCAGCGGCTGCATTTACACATTCCTCTCAGAGTCGACTGAACACTGCGCTCTGCCCCAGCAGCTCTAAACCTAATCCAGCTAAGCCACTGTGGGTACTTTGCTGCCTCCTCTGCTATGATCCCACCTCATTACCTACATGTGCTGCGTGGCATTTCATCGCCATCAGTAATTTGGAGGAGGTGTGTGTACCGTGTGTGTGTGTACTGTGTGTGTACGTGTGTGCACTGTGTGTATGTGTGTGTGGCCTGCATGTGCTGTGGCATTAAAAAAAAAGGTCAAGAGATTCTTTCTCTATTTGAATTCCCAAAATAGTCGTGTTGAAAGGTTGCAGATGGATTCTTTAAGTGTGAATGTGCCCCCCCCCCCCAACCCCCCACGGAGTCTGCAACATAAATATGGATTCTTGCACCGCGTGAATAGCGACGGCCACACACACACACACACACAAAGACACATGCGATACATGAAAGAACCAGCAGTGTACACAAACACACACACACACACACACACAACGACACACACACACACACTTGCACACATGTTAACCTGGGGCAGATTAGAAGCAGACGTGGCACGCTCGCATGGCAGCGGGTCCTGGCTCTGAGCACTTTAAATGGTCCCTGCTTCCTTTAGATCTACAAAAACCTCTCTCTCTGTTTATCTCTGACGGTTTCATTCAGACAGTATTTATACGGGAGCTGGTTTCTGAGAACAGACGGAACCCAAAACATGCTGTCGCGTTCCTGAGGACTGAGATTCTGACGTCAAACCTGAGAGAGGGTTTTTCCTGAGTGAGCTTCCACTCGGCCGATCAATGGTCAAACCAAAAGGTTTCTGAAGATACACAGAACCACCGACTGGATTTAAAGATGGACGACATGACAGGAAACCAAAGCGTCATGACAGACACGATTAATGGTTCTCAGAGTCGTTCTTCTTATCTCACTAATGCTCGTTTAAGTGTTCATTTCTCCGTCAAGTTTGGGTTCAATTAGCTTTTGTATGATGATGTAAACGTCAGGATTGACTTGTGATTGGTTAAATGCCACAGCTTCATCTCTCAATCGCTGCTGCACAGACTCAGGATTCAAACAAGTTGGCAGCGTTTATGTCCTGGATACTTTGTCTTTATTAGTGGACAGGAGGAGGAAGTGGGGAATGTGTCGTGCACATCTGGAGATAATAATATTTTGGTCCAAACTTAAAATGGAAATTCAAACGTACACAATTTCACAACAGGGAACGAATGGGTGGGATCGTCTCATTTTGACACACGACAGGGAAACAAGATTATAACACAACACTTCCACATTAACTGACGTTGTTCTTCATCGGTGCAAATCCCTGAACTAATTTCTAATTATAATGAAATTTCCAAAAACGATTGTTATGTAATGAACACGAGAGCTTTGAAGCCTTGAGGCAGCTCATCACTTTTTAAATTTAACTTCTGAAAATGATTTAGTTCATGAGCAGAGCAGAAGATTTGTATTAACTGCTCTTGATCATTTAATAAGTTTAGACAAGTGTTTCTAAATCTAATATCTACGTTTAGAAAAGTGTTTTGATACTTTAATAAGTTCTATGAATCTAAAAAAGTATCTGGTCTGAAACACGCAGTCACATTTCGGCGATTTACACCAACAGCTGTAATTATGTGGAATGAAAACAAGACGATGCAATTATGAAGTCAGTCCGTCCATATCCTCTTTATCTATTCAAGCTCATTTACATATGTTTCTGTTACTTCTGTTGTCACGTCTCTGTGCACGTCTCTGTGCACGTTCGCCTCTTTGTGTCGGAGCATCCTCCTTGTGGCAGTTCTGTTATTTTTAGTTTTAATTCATTTCCATTCAGCTCTTTTCAGCGTCTTTCAGCTCGGGCTGGATGAATGAGAAGCTGCATCCCGCAGCTGTACACTCACTTTCTATACGCTCTCTTTTTCTCACTGTCTTCTTCCCCGTTTCCTCTTCTTTTCTCCCAGCATCCCTCGCTTTTATTCCTCTTCCTCTGTCACACACACAAGCTTTTCTTGTCTGTCAGCCAAGCTCTTAAAGCAGGAAAACACCACAGGCAACAGATGTTTCTTTTTTCTGTTTTTGTCCCTGAACACAACACACAACAAGCATCTTGTACTTTCAGCTTTTATATTTTTTTGAATTCGTTTTTTTCTCCAGTGTTTCAGGTTTGGTTTGTGACCTCTGACCTGCATCGAGCTGGAGAAGCAGGATTTAATCAGAAAGCTGCGAGGAGCACAAGGTGACGGGTCTTTCTCACAGAAGTGGTTTTGTCACCGTAGGAAAAGAACGGTTGTAAATAATCAGATAAAAAACTGAATTCCATTTTAGCGGTGGTGCTTTCAGGGACCTGGTGTTGTGCATCGACACAGATGAATAGAACAGAAGCATTATTTATTAAATGAATGTCTGCATTCAGATCAACTATAGACACAACCTGAAGCTTCTATAGATCAGAATATTAATTATAATATAGGAAAATTACATTAATAATTACAGTATAAAAACGTTAGCCTAGCCTGATAGTAATCGACATGTTCCTATTGATGAATATAATATTGCAAAGAATCTTTATTACCTGCAGGTCTAAACCCCTCTTTGCTTTTAAAGACCATAACGTGTAAAACCCTGTAGATTCTGTTTGGTTTTACTTTTTCATTTCTTCATCTAATCCTTCATCTCTCTCTTTGTCCTCGTGTTGGTTTCTCTCTTCCTTCTTAGTCACACTTTCCTGATCCCTTCCCTCTTTTCGGTTTCCTCCTCTCCCCCCTGTTGTTGTGATGCGTCTGTTCCCTGCTGAGGAATTTTGTGACTTATCTGTAACTCGTGTTTATGGCATGCACCGCCAGTGAAGAAGAAAGTCCTCTTGATTGAAATAAACTGGACGAGTATTGCAGCAGCCTCTCTCTCTCTCTCTCTCTCTCTCTCTCTCTCTCTCTCTCTCTCTCTCTCTCTCTCTCTCTCTCTCTCTCTCTCTCTCTCTCTCTCTCTCTCTCTCTCTCTCTCTCTCTCTCTCTCTCTCTCTCCCTCCCCCCCCCCCCCCCCCCCCCCCCTCTTGTTTAAAGAGCACCTTCAGATGGAAGCTGCTGGCCTCTGTTTGCAAACTGGCCTGTTTCCCTCGATGCTGCAGAGGCACCTTCACTTAACCTGAGGTGTTGTAGTGGAGCTGCTCACTGACCCTCATCAGTGGGTTGTGGGCAGAGCAGCCTCTCTTACTGGAATCAGCACAACTGAGGCCAAACTGTGGCACTAACACACAAACTGAACAGTGGGAGGTTCTGCCTTCACATGCATATAACACATAAAACCAACGTTATATATAAATGGATCCTTTTCCATAGAATATAGCTGTAAGAGTGAGCAACGAGCAGTTAAAAGATACTGAAATCAACAACGGACAAAACACCTGAAGAATCAGGGAGGACGATGCCATCAGAGGAAGATATGGGAGTATCCTGATTCACAGAGGCAGCAGGGGCTTGTGGGTAATAAAGGGTGATTGTCTGAGTCTGAACTGGTAATGGAAGTTGTGTAGTTGCATTCAAACCCATTTCAAACTGTCAGGATGACGATTAATCCAGTCGTCCGCATGATACGATGTCTAATGTCTGGTGTGATAAATTCACATCCCCCTCAACACACAGCAGATAATAACAGAGAGGAACAGAAATATGATCATAGAAGTGTCAGAGTGTTTGTTCACAGACCCTGTTAACAAACATCTTCACAACCACATCATCTCTGAGCTTCGAGCTTCAAACTCTGACACCCGACTCCGACATCTGATCCCGGCTGAAAACGAGCTCCCTTGAAACGTTCGGATGCTTTTGATCATTTCACGTCCTGGAACACCGAGCATCACAGATCCACAGGAAACAGGATCTCCTTCTCAAGCTCTCGACTTTCCACCGTGATGTAAGATGAAAACCTGAGTGTGACGACCTCCAGGTTCTTTTCCTCTGTGTCAATCACTGAACCTACAACTCTCTGACATCGTCTGACATGAAGCCACTGAACATAAACACGAGCACAGAGCGCTGCTGCATCACTAACATGTTATAAATATATTCATATATATGGTTATGATCTGTACTCCTGAGATACTTCCTCATTCTCTTCCTACACCTCATCTCTTTTATTTTGTATTACCATTTTTAATGCATTTCAATTAATAAATGTTTTACTGTTTTTATAAATCCAAATACTACTTGTTTTAATATCATTTCTGTATTTATGAGCTTTTATATATGAACTTTTATATAAAGTATAGAAAATATATAGTTTTTATTCACCTACGAGAATATCTTTTATAATTGCATTACAAACTATCATAAGACACTGATTATCCAATCAGAAAATGTCATGAAAAACATATAATGTATAAGTTCTGCTTTGTAATCTTTCTCTCTGAATCGTCTGATACGTTAATGCCGTCGGGCTGAAACTTCTCAGGTTCTGTAAACGTCTTTTTTCTTTTCCTGCTGTTTCAGAGGCAATAAGACGAGTTTATCCCGTCTATATCCTCACTCAATCCGTGCTTTCAGTCCGGAGATCCTCTCACGGGAGTTAATATCGAAGCTGTCGAGATGAAGACATATTAAATTCTCTCCACTCACCCACCTCACAATAGACTCAGACTAATGTCTCTGCCCTCGACCAACTTTCTGTGATGAGGGAAAGTTGAGGGAACTAATTCTGTCTTTTACAGGAGTGTGATAATAAAATATTAAAAGTAAAAAATGTAGTTTTAACATAATAATACAACTAAATACAAGATTTGAAAGTGGCAAAATAGACCCATGGTATGTTTGTATTTGCTTTCTTGTGAAATGGGTGAACTGACACTGTGATCCTTGATCTTCTTTATGTTCTGACCTTAAACCTGAAATTACTCATCAACCAAACTGCCCAGTAATTCTCATTTAATCCCCATTTCACATCCTCAGCCCATTAGAGGACTGACGTCACTGTGTCACAGTCTGAGCCTTGTCTCTGTGTCAACTCATATATTTAGATCAACTACATCAGCAGCAGAGACAAACACGACACATCTGGAACACCACATCCAAACCTCGGACCTGCTCAGTGAGAAACACCTGCAATATTTCATACCGGGTGTGAGTTCTCACCAAAGAGGTGATTTCACACAATATCAGTCATTTTACAGTCGAGACAAAATGTCACACTCACACAAACCAGCGCATGAAAGCTGACAGACGACAAAAAACATCTCCTCAGGAAAATAGACTGAGGGATGAACGTATAAAACAACAGGGATAAGGACTCTACCTGTCCAGGGCGATGCAGCACAGGTGCAGGATGGACGCCGTGGTCAGCAGGACGTCCAGCGACGTCCGGACCAGACAGAAAGTCTCGCCGTAGATCCAGTGTTGGTGGACGAGCTCGATGGCGCCGAACGGCATCACCAGCACCGACACGAGCAAGTCAGCAAACGCCAGAGACACGATGAAGTAATTGGTCTTGATTTTCCTGGAGAGGAAAAGATAAGAAACATTTAAAGTGTAAAGATTATTTAAAGTGCTTTTATATGCAGCGTTTTTCTATCGCAAACCATTTATTCAATTGATAATTGAAAGGGCGAATTCTAAAGCAATTTAATTCCTTCATTATGGCCTCAAGGTTTGAGGATTTGTATCCAGTTTGGTGAAGAAGAACTTGAACATCCTGCACCTCTGGTACTAACAGGAAAGGCAACTGCACCTCAGACCCGATCGCCCAACATCTGTTGTACCTCACTGTTCTGACTGAATGAGAGTAAATCCTTGAAGTCGGGTTTATAAATCTTGTGAAAAGCTTTTCCAGCTCCCGTACTAAAGCCCACACTTCTGGAGGCATCTCTGCCAAACTCGCTGGAACTTAAAAACCAACCTAAAGGGGAAAGTCAGAGCAGTGAAGTTCAAACATCCAAGACAAACAGAGGCAGAGGGGAAAGAAAGTTCAAGATGGAAAATCCATTTGAAATCAAATAATGGTTCCATAATGCAGAGAACAATATATTTCACGGGAAGAGCAAAACAGGGATTGAAGTGGAAAATGGAATAAGAAAGGAAAACATCCATCTTCCACTGGAGGTAAAAGACAGGGAGAGATGTTTGAGAAGTGAAATAAAAGTCATCAAACACTCGACTCCTCACGAACCTGAGCACAGGTGAAAGCACAGAGAGAAAGAGATCAAGGTTTTCATTCTGCAAACAGGTAAAACATCGGTGTGTGAAAGAGACTCGGGGATTGAATCCAGAGTCTCTGTGACAGAAGGTGATCGTCTTTATCTCGACCAAACAGACGAGGGTCACGCTGCTCCTGCTGCAGGATTGTTAAAGACAAACTTTACAATACGTTCATTTTGCTCTTTCATCTCCTGCAGAGTTTTTTTTTGCAGCAGGGAAGTTGGTCGGTGCATATACATCAAATAAGAAACCTGTAGTTATTACATTTCCTTTGTATTCTTTGTGTTGCAGACTGTCTGAGGCTAATTGCGTCACATTATTTATTTTATTTCACTGCGTCTCATCATTTTTCACTCCACAGAGGAGGTTATGTTTTCACCCCCGTCGCTCTGTTCGTTTGTTCGTTGGCTGAATTGATTTTAAGAAAGTTTACGCAAAAAACTACTGGACGGATTTCACAGATTTGCCAGGGAATATTTCATGGATTTAGATGTTTTTCTTTTAATCAGGTACATTTAGGGAACTGACATTTATGAGTGTGTGTTATTTAAAAAGGTCCAGTGTGTAACATTTAGTTGAAAGGGAGAGATTGTGTAGTGGCGCCGTGGTATCGACGTCCTGCCGATACACAAGTTTAACCAATTACATGTAAGTCAACTTATTTGATGTCTACTTTTACCTTTACACATTTTGTATTTTGTCCCATCTGCTAACATGGAGAGGGCAGAGTTTATGAGCTACTCTGCCGCCAGCCACAAGGGGGCGATCCAGATGTTTGGGCTTCACTCTTTGGAGTCTGTCAGGTCATCCAACATGAACATTAATATAAAATTAAATAAAGCTGTTGTCACTATAATTCCATACATTTCATAGGGAGATCAGATATTTTGAAGGAATTTTCTGTGAAAATCTTTACTGATAAGTTCACTAACAACAAATGTGCATCTTGATAAATATATAACTAATAATCCTCATCAAGATAATAGCGCTATTTATTATTAAAGATAATAATCCAGTTCTCGATTACATTTCTAACAGAATAAATCCGTTGTGTATGTGAATGTGATTTCTGGGAGGTGGTGTTATGCAGTGAGTCAGCTGAGCAGTGAATTCATCAGTCAGGACGTCAAATTAAAGACGAAGCACCGACAGGTCAGTGCTGCATCAGGGAGAGATGTGGTTTCACTCATTTGCATTGACAGACGAAGAAAAACAAACCACACACACACACACACACACACACACACACACACACACACACACACACACACACACACACACACACACACACACACACACACACACACACACACACACACACACACACACACACACACACACACACACACACACCGGCCGACCTGCTCGCCGGTGAGAGAGTCGGTCGGTCAGCCGGACTGTTCTCCACGCTCGCCGCTATAAATAGCCTCAGAGAGAGAGGGGACGGCTGAGAGCGTTTTCCATCTGCCTGTCACTAACCCAAACAGCCCCTCAAGACCGGGCTGGAAACCACAGCTGTCATGCGGGGCACACGTGAATCACACTGAACACACACACACACACACACACACACACACACAGGTATGTTCTCAACAAAACACACACATGTAAGACAAATGCTGTTTGCACACACAATCTGCAGATAGTTTACACATTATTCCACACACACAGACACACACACACACACACACACACACACACACACACACACACACACACACACACACACACACACACACACACACACACACACACACACACACACACACACACACACACACACACACACACACACACACACAGAGAGAGAGAGAGAGAGAGAGAGAAAGTTGCGTTGCCTGTGACTCACACCAGTTTAGAAACCATTAACGTGCCCAGAAGCAACGGTGTCGTGTTTAGTTAGGATGACATATTGTGTTTGGCTTCAAGTGCTGAGAATAAATTCACTTTATTAAAAAGGATTTTGTTGCTGTGTGAGGTCGGTGAACACACACACACGCACGCACACGCACACGCACACACACACACACACACACACACACACACACTTCTATCAAATGAACGAAAGCGAGTCAGTAACTTCACCAGTTGCTGCCGTGGCACCATCAATTTATATCAGTGGTTCTGCTTATAGAGCTGCAGCGTCCAGTATAAACAGCCTGTGTGGCAGCGTGTGTGTGTGTGTGTGTGTCGGTGTCGGTGTGTGTGTGTGTGTGTGTGTCGGTGTTTCATGTTCACACAGCACGTCACATTGAGGGAAGCAAGGTTGGTATCAGTGGTGATGTTTGTGTGGTGGTAGTTGATGAGTGGTTTAGCACCTTCTGAATCACCTTCTGCTGGTGTCAACTCCCCACGGACAACTGTGTGTGTGTGTGTGTGTGTGTGTGTGTGTGTGTGTGTGTGTGTGTGTGTGTGTGTGTGTGTGTGTGTGTTACGGAACACAGCAAATCTTAACAGGGTATTAATAACATTAGCAGGTACGCAGCTGCAGTTAACGAGCAACACACACACTGATCCAACTCAATGTGTGTTTGAGTCTTTTCTGCTCAACGTGCTCATACTCTTTCGTTTTGTGCACATCTTCAGAAGTATTACTCTCCTTACTTATCGTTTAGCTTTAGGATAAAGTTTTTACTCCAGACGAAGCATTTACAGCTCGTGCAGCTTCCCTTTTGCCTGATGACACCCGACACTCCACGGCTCCGTGAGGTTCCCCAGATCCTTTATGACCCACCAGCTACTTCACCAACCTTCACAGAATTTGTAACCCAATGAAAACGTCCTTCTCCACAGGGATTCCCCAAGGTTTGGTACTCGGTCCGCTTCTCTTTGCAATTAACTATAAACGTCAGTCCCACCAGATGACCCAATGGTCTCAGCTTGTCTCTCAGACGTATAATCATGCGTGAAGGAACATCACCTTCATATGAACGTCTCAGAGTCTGAACTCTTCGTCATCGTGGCCAATCAATCACTAATACTACAATATCGGCCTCAAAATCCCCTCGAGTAAGCGGTGAAATAAACAGTTTGTCTACACTTGATGGTTTCGCTGGTTGTTGATGATG
The DNA here is from genome assembly GCF_009819705.1 of Hippoglossus hippoglossus. Taxonomy (NCBI): domain Eukaryota; kingdom Metazoa; phylum Chordata; class Actinopteri; order Pleuronectiformes; family Pleuronectidae; genus Hippoglossus; species Hippoglossus hippoglossus. Next base: position 25,469,971 of record NC_047160.1, read on the forward strand.
TGCTCAGTGTTCCGCACTATTTTTTTGTCAGGCACGCCGTCACCCTGGGGGACACGCCCACTGAGCAGGTGAGTGTCTGTCTCGTCTTCTGGATGACAGTTTGTGTGTCTTTGGCATTTGAATTGTGGATTTATGCATCCGGAAAATAAGGACAATGGACATCCGTGTGTGTGTGTGTGTGTGTGTGTGTGTGTGTGTGTGTGTGTGTGTGTGTGTGTGTGTTTTCCCAGTGGACATTCAGACAATGATGAAGGGAGGAACAAAGATGGCGTGGCATTGTTTTCTCCTGAGGGAGGTGAGATTTCGCAGCCTTGACTTTGTCACTCATCAGTCTCTTTAAATACACACATGCACACACACACACACACTCTGCACGTACAAAAATATACACAATGAAGTCTCACTTCCGTTACTGTAATTCTCACTTATAAACACACACCTTCCTACATAACTTTCTCTTTTGAATGCACTCGACCTCAACACACACACACACACACACACACACACACACACACACACACTTCTGAAGTCTGAGCTCTCAGGTGTCATGAGACAGAAACCACACAAAGACAAAGAGAGAGAGGAAGAAGAGAAAGAAGAGGGCAGGAGGAGGAGAAGAAGAAGAAGAATGAATCATTGCTGTGACAGTGACTCCCACATGAGCAGCCGTCCTCAGGACGACCCACCGGCTCTGCGTTGCTCATGAATCTCACAGATCAAGGATGAATGGACCTTTCCTTTCTTTTGATGATATAAGTGTTATGAGTTTTTTTTCCTTTTTAGCAGAATTCTCAAATGTGGTTTGTTCGGTGACCTGAGAATCCACGTTTAGAAGAAGTTCACGTGTTTCTTAACTCCGACTCTCTCGCTCTTCTTCTCTTACACTTTAAGTCCGACCAGAAGAGGAGTTCTGGGTCTGGAAAACACTTTGTTGGATAGTTTGGACTTTTGGACCAATCACAGGAAGTAGAGACAGCATTAAACAATAGAAGAAGAAGAAGAAGAAGAAGAAGAAGCTGCTGCAGTCTTCACCTCCGACAATATAATGTTTGAGGGACAATTCGGTGCATTTGAATCCACGTAGATGAGGACGACAGGACGTACGTATGTCAGACAAAATTCTTTAGTCCCTAAATTACAATGTGAAACCAAAACTAACAGATCAAATGAAACATGGAACAAACATGAAGCTTCAGACTCTGAGGTGTGAAAACACTTAATATCAGTCTGATTATCCAACAATGAATAAAGTCAGACAACCTTCAGGGACATTTGAAGTGTACGAGACAGAGGGAAACATTCGAAGCTCAAAGGAAAGACGGTTCTGTCTCACCTGAGTTGTCTGTCCTTGCAGACGGCCACCATGACCAGCAGGTTTCCCAGGACGCTCATCAGCATGACCAGAGACAGGAAGCAGATCAGAGCCAACCGCTTCGGCATGCTGTCGCTATGGAGACGCCAAAAAGAGAGAACAGCACCATGAACACATCAGATCAGATCAGCAGAGTTGAGTTACAGACTTTTTTATTATATTATGTCATATTATAATCTCTCTTTTCTCACTTTGTCATGTGCGGCTGCGTCAGCGAAAATGAATCCATTCCCACTTAATTGCTTAACCCAACTTTTCCACATCATGGTATCGGTAGAGTCATCGGCAGTAAAACTTTTAACGAGGGAGAACTCCGCCCCCAGGGAAAGTGGGTTTGTACATGTGAGTTTCTGTTCATCATCAAAGTGTCACGTCTGAAATCTGATATTTCATCTCATTATCAACATACAGATCTGCCATTAGTTACATGTCGGACAGTTTTCTGAACATTTGCAAACCTTCAAGTGCCAGTGGGAATTATTTATCACCTTCATATCCAAGGAAAGAGCTGCTTCATCAGAGAACTCAGCCGAGCAGAAAAAAACCAATTTAAAATCAGCAAGATGAACACGATAGAGAGAGAAAGACGCAGAGGCTGCGACATAATACTTTATGTAATGTGAGGGAGATGTTCATCTACTTAAGAACGATTTTCTACTGACTTCTAAAAGAAAAAGTTTTCAGTCTAACTACAGCAATTTAAAATGTCAAATCCGAATATATCACTATAAATGTTTCTCTTCTAAAGTTGAGGCTCGTTCTGAAAACAACAGGTTTTATAACGTTTGAGATTCTTTCTGAAATCCATGTTTAGTGTGGACTATTGTTGTGAAACCTTTTGTTACACCTAAAATAAGAAGATGATTGTTTGTAGAGGAAGTTAGAATAATTTCCATCAGGAGTTTTTTTACAGTTTGAATTTGAAGGTTTCATAAAACAGAGGATTTTCTGCTGCTGCTTTTCTTCCTGCAGTGGCTCGTCCCATCGTCTGTGATGTCAGAAAGTGTAAATGAATAAATCTTTACATTACTGTGTGAAGTGCTGAATGAAATAATCCTCAACATCCTTATTATTCATCGTCACATTTCACGTTTCCACAGAGCAGATTATCTTCCGACTCTTTGATTCGACGCCTCTTTGTCCGATTTGAAGAAAAGTCTTCTCTCCCATGCTGCTGTGATTTAAAAGGGCTGAATGTAAGGTGCTTACTCAGGATCCTCATGTGCTGGGAAGGATAATATATTTGATGGTAATAAACTGCAAACTTGCATTTTCAGCCCCCCCCCCGATACATTTAACCTTGGCATGAGTTCAGCGTCTCGAGCTGGAGGAACGTGAATCAAAGCCCCGGGAGTGAACCCTGTGAAACTTGTTTAATCTCAGACTTGTTTGACATTGGCAGAGCAACGCGGTCCTCCTCCTGAGGTTTGTGGTCTCTCGCACTCGAAGGCTTCACAGGGAGGAAGGAGCAGGAGAGAGACCTCCATCACCTCCTTCTTCTTCTTCTGGGAACAGCTCCATTACACGAGCATCCTTTTAACTCTCTGTTCCCGTGTCTTTGTCCTGCACGTCCACAGAAACTCACAAGATTGATGCCAATTTATTCCTGTTTTTTTGTGTCCAGTCCACATTATCCTGCAGGAGTCAGGAGTCACGTCTCGCCCCCCGTCTGCCAAATGATTCTACTCTCACCATCCGAGGTTCAAAGGAGGAGTGATAGTGTGCAAATGAGGCTTGTTCTTTGATCATCGGTGCCAACACACTAATCAGATCAAATGGGAACGCTGACAGATTCTCGACAGACACATCATTTCAAAAACACAAGATGGAAGGAGCCCCTTTCATCTGGAATTTGTCGACTTCGCAGTCTGACCTTTCCCCTAAATGAGGCATTAATATGCACGTTTTAGTTATTTAACACAGCTGCGGCTGCGACCGGCAGCGAACAACTTTGCTCTTTTGTGCAGGAGCGAGAGCGAGAGCCTCATTTTGGATTCGACAATGAATCAGTCTCTGGAGACTCTCTCTCTCTAAGCTTTCAAAACGCACAATTACCGATCATTACTCGCCCGTCAACCTCGGATTCTCAAGCTGCCGCCATCTGCTTCCTAATTGTTAAGGAACAGTCAACTTTTTTCCTGTAAGATTTACGAGGCTCCGAGCTCTTATTCAGCAGCGTTGTTACCTGAGAGCGTCTCAGAGAGGAACTCATCTTCTGCTGAGACTCTGATGCTCACCTGCATTATTGAGTTCTCTCACTTGACCCTGAAATCGTACAGCCACACATCTTCCTTTTCTTTTTAACAGGCCGTGATTTGGAAGTAAAATAACATCTAGCTTCAAACTGGCACATTGTTTTAGCCTATCAACATATTTATTATCTACATTTTGAAATGGTGTCATTGAAATGCTGTTGAAAATGGTTAAATATGAAGGTAGGAGCACCATAATGAAAATGTTTGACTGTAATTTTCTCAGAAATTCTACAGTAAAAAACTAAAGTAAAACTTGACATCAGCAAGTTAAATCTGCAGAGACGAGGCACAGACGGTCTCTTTACATGTATGTCTACAGACATGTCTGTACTGCAACACATCACTGGGCTTCCATGATTTATATTCAAAGGTAAAATGTCTGAGTCTTTTCTTTTTCCACACTGTACAGCAGCAGCTCCAGGCTATTTATTAACTTCCTTAATTTGAGTAATAAAACTGTAATTTTCTGGGTGAAAAATTGTATCTGCACTGAGCCTATATTTAACTTTAGAGAGTAAAACTCACAATTCACCCTGAAAAGGTTTCATTCCAAATATCCAACGTGTGCAACAGGAGAACATAACGTTTGGCAGCATTTGGCAAAATACACTGACATGTAATATGAGGCATTTGTGGTAATTTCTCTCAATTTTCTATTTTTCATTCCTCATGTTTTTGCCCTCATTATTTTTTTCACATTGATTTTCCAGGTGTAAGCTGAACTCTTTCTGCACAATATCACTTGCTCTTATATCTTTATATATCTGTGCACATCTGGAAGACATAGTTAAAAGGAAATAACTCAGAGAGACAGAACACGTGGAACTCTGCTGAGACCTGATACACATGAACTTCGACCTGCAGCTTAGACGAACCTCTGGTCGGCAATCAGCGAGCAGCCGCCTCAATTAGGCCGCTCAGGGTTGGACGGGGGGGGCGACTGGGAAAATACCTTCACCAGCTGAGAAGGTTTAATGCTGCGATCCGTCACTGGACCACTGGTTTCTGTTCTTGCCTCCCATGCAGACGCAATGTTTTTCATATCTTCTTGGCTTCACTTCGACCTTTTACCTGAATCACCCATGACACAGAGGATGATGAGGCTTAGTCTTCTAACATTATCTGTGAAAGGGAAGTGAAAATGCAGATCCCAATCACCTCAGAATACCCTCTGCACCCGAGCCCTCGCAGCTATTTGCAGCCTTTAGAATGGCTCCGGATCGGGTGGCTGTTGAAAGTAGCACTGATTGGATCTAAAGAGCTGTGATGACTTGCAGTCACAGGCCTCAGTGGGCCGGGCAGAGTTAATGCAGCAGCCGGGCAGCTCCATGTGCGAGAAGTCAAATGTGCGACACTCGGTCGATTGCACAGAAGCCGCCGCGTTGGAGGCCTCTGCAAACACACAGCAGAGTTATCTGCAAAGTTTGAAGCTGCAAAAATGTTAAACTTTTGTCTCCGAGTTCGAGAAGAAGTGTTTTAGTTTCACCTCGACATAGAACTGGCTTTAGGCCCAATCCCATTTCAGCCCTTAGCCCTTCCCGTGTAGGGCTGTCCTAGAGTGAGAATGCTAATTTACTTCCTTGATGCTTGGCTATTAATGTTGTTTGGAAATTGACAGTGGATCTACCACATAAAGGGATTAATATTGAGCATAAGAACAAACATAAAGGAGGAAGTTAAAGCAAAGTTACAAAGTGTTGAATCATGCAGAGTTGAGAACACAGAGGACTCAAACATACATGATTTAAGTTCGTCTGTTCTCCAGATTGTCCTTGACAGCTCTTGTTCATCCGAGGACAGCGTGGGTGAGAGGACGGTCAGGGTGGGACGCGTTACACAGGGAACTTACCCCCCGAGTTGTAACTGCTGTACCATAGTGTGATGTGAAGGCCAGAACACTTTGCACCAGAGGCGCAGTGTAAAAGTGAACCGTTGTTTGAGCCCCGCTGAAGCCTGATGATCAGTCTGGATTCTCAAATCTGTTTCATGCTCGTGTTTGTGTGGAGGCACAGTTTTATTTTTGCTCTGAGGGACGTTCCTGGAGTTACATCCTGTTTGAATGCGCTAATTTCTTCTTCTTCTTCTTCTTTGTTTTGGGAGTCTAGACTCTGATGCTGCACCTTTCCTGCACAATGTTACGATGCACAAAACTTAAGGGCAAAAGGTAAAAGCTTAAAGTTAGTGAACAACGTGCAATAGTGAGACAGTGGCGAGACGGCAAAGAGAGATTCCGACTTTGAACATAAATCACCGGAGGAGAAGAGATCAAAAGCTTCTACTGTTAATGGGAAAGGAGTCAATCCTCTTTTTAATGGGTTCAACCCCGTTTTAAAAAAACTAATAAAACTGGTCTAATTTTAGAGTAAAAGACGTATAACACTCAGAAAAGGTACTTTAGACTAATCTGTGTCTAGAAAATAGAAACCTAACTTAAGTCCGAGAGGCCGATGATGTGGTTTCCGACTCGTCATGAAGCCAGATGCAGGATTTTATAGGTGAACGTCTACAGATCAGTTTTCTAAACCACATTTCTGAAGGTCATGAACTCCTTGGCCCTGAATGACCAGATCTCACCCCCACACCCCCTCTTGTCCGTCCTCCCTCGTAAACACCTTATCAACAGGGAGGTCATCCAACCTCCCATTGTGTCTGGTAAAAATAGATAAAAGCATTGATGCTGGGGCTGAAGGCCTCGCTGGGAATCCTTAATTGCCAACAACAGCTATCTGGACGCTGGCGTTCCCTCTCGACAGGCAAAGACAAGCCTGCCATTATGCAGACTGGTGAAAGAAGGGGTGGGCGCCGTCTAAACTGGTATCATATCAGCGTCTTTAACTGGGGAAAATGTGTCCCAGAGGAGGACTGGGTCACAACAGATTCCTCCCACTGGGACCACGAGGGAGCAAAAGCTGGGACCAAACCAAACAGAACAATTATGCTTGAAAGCCTGGTAGTAAAACTGAATTAGGAAACCAGACAGTCCATTCAGCTGGAGGAATGTTGACAAAGGACAATAAATCAATGCTTTTATAAGAAGAGGCCTTGTTGATTAAATGTTTTCAGTGGGAACATGAAGAAAAACGAGCTTCCTCCGACTCCGAGGTCTTTCTCTCTTCACTGTTTGCAGATTTAAACTCTAATATTTGATCTCCCTCGTGTCAAATAGTGATTTCTGCCACTTCAATAAACGTTTCATCACATCTGTATCCATGTGAAACCTCTGCATTTCATTTTCCTCCTGACCGGGACAGAAAAATAAACCTTCACAAACCACCAGTCAACGTGACACCTGCACGTAATCTTTTTAAATAAACCTTAAACCAAGAATACCTCCCAGACTCCAGGATCAATAAATCAAACATCGCTTCATAACCCTGTTACAGAATCAAATCTAAAATCACACACCGTTGTCCCTGTCAGTCAGGCTTGGACGTGATGTTTTGGTCTCGGTGACGGAGTCCACCTCTAAACTGTTTAAGTGAGCCGTGTTTTTTCAGTCCCGGCAGATTATTTTCTTTTGCTGTGACAAGCGCTCTTTAAGCAAACGGCCGCGGCTGCTTCTCTGCCTCTGGACGGCAGGTTTTCTGTTTCTGTACCGAGCTCCCGGGTCAAACCGGAGTTTAGCTCCAATTAGACTCTGTTATCTTTACCTCACCTCCGAAAAGGAGGGTTTCCTGCAGAAGAGAAGCAAGAAGGTATGAAACCCAATCTGGTTTTCAAAGTGTTGGCAGTCAAAGACCTCAGGAGGAGATTTAAGTGTTTGTGACGGACGGTTCCAGCAACTGGAACTGGTTGCTGCCTCCATGGCTCGTAGTGTGATGGATACTGAAAGTGACAGCAGTGTAAAAAGAAAAGAACTGGCTTTGTTTCCATTTTATTTGCCTGAGCCATAACAATCGTTTTATGCATTGTTTCTATTTGAAATGAGAACAATGAACTTATCAGACATGTTGCTGTGATGAGGGGAAACTAAACAAGTTGTACAATTAGAGAATGAGACATGAAAACAATCAAACCTCAGGAGAAATGAAGGGAAACAGGAAACATTACTTTTACTTTAAAAGCTTTGCAGCGACATCGTAAAGACTAAACGCTCAGAAAAAAAGTTGAAATAGATAAGAGAATAATGTCTAACTAAATCAGAGACAACCTTTGCATATCAAACATGTTGAAATTCTCAAAAATTCCTAACTTTTCAGAATAACTACGGATGTTATTACATATGACTGCTTCTACAAAATTCATTTTGGACAGAATCTGAAATAAATATAATTCATTGCAGCAAAGGAAGTAAACTAATCCTGGAAAGTTGATGCAAACGTTCAAACAACTCAATCGATTACTTCTAACCTATAAAAGTCAAGATGAAGACAATAGCCTTCAAACAACGGCTGAACAACAAAGTCTCCAGACTCACAAGCTGGTTTAGAAAGAACTGGACCGAAGGTGGAAGCAAAGCAACCTGCACAAGTTCAGCCTTTTATCCACGAAAATGTACAAATGCATGATGCAAAACATAGTTGAGGCTGTTTACGCTGTAATTGGACTGAATTCTGCAGGTTAAGGGAACGATGCCGATAAATAAAAGGAGATTAAACATGAAACAGACAAAATGTGATAAATTACAGAGATCTGTTTAAGAAGAAGAAGAAAACACCACCTGCACAAGATGAGCAGCAATCATCATAATCAGCAGAGCTCAGTTACAATCATTCTCACACGTTCACATGAATCTATTCAGACTCACATAAACAAGCAGAGATTCATTTAAACATCAATCAAACCCCCATTCACTATTTAGTATATTTTGCCCTTTTCTCATCATTGCTTCTGAAATAATGACTCCACCTCCATCGCCCTGACTTTACATCTCTACCTCCGTAACTAAAACACTGATTTTATCTGTCAGCAAAATAATAACGCCTGAATTTGAACATTATTTTTAAACCCAGATGCATTTATGAATTCAAAATGTGGAGTCAGGTGAAGCAAGTGACAGGAAGACTGGAGTGAGTTAAAAACTGCTTCACACACCTGCACTGAGCTCTGGATAAACTCCTGGAATGATCTGTAATCAGGTGCATTGATGACGTTTCTAACAAATCTGAAAAGAACAAAATGAACAACAAATATCTCAGGATGAAAAAGAGGAGCCATACACGAAGAAGACGCCGACGAAGACGTGAACTTGGAAAGACGACAAGACGTCTGATCGGAGAATCTCCTGCTGCGTTCTTCATATGTGAAATATAAACTTGTGCAGACATTTCCCAGAGTTCAGGTTGCACCTGAGCAGTTTACTGATTTGTTGGTTAACAAACTTGAATGTTCAATCAGCTGCTTCTCATTGCAGAGCAGACACCCGTCACCCCCCCCCCCCCCCCCACTCATTTAGCTGTGGAGGAGGAATCGTCCGGGTCAGAGAAGCTGTCAGCGCTCAGACCTCAAAGTTACGTTTCAGATCATTTCTAATGACAGATGACTGACAAGAGCTGAACACATCAACTCTCCCCTGGAACTCATACCGATGAGCCGCGGGTAAAGTGTCCTGGAATATGAATTCAGGTTCTGAAGCAGGACAAGACATAAACGCTGCTTGGAGTGAATCCATTTAGGTTCTGAATCAATCTATTATATTGAATCATGCTTCCCTGGAGTAAATGTAATGAATTGAGAAATGGCAAGTTGTTGTTCTTCTGCCAAGGCCCAACACTTCCTTAACAGTCTCCACTAAATCTGTCATAGTTCTAAAACTAACAAACATAAAGAGAAACTATTGATTCCTTACTAAATCCACATCCTCTCAGCTACACATCAGTGGTAGTTGCACATTTGCATGTCACTGAATAAATTCTGGGACCTGCCCCTTTGTCTAAATACACTTCACAATATAATAAATTCTTTCTTGGCTCATGATTAATCTTTTCTCAGAGCTCCATGGAAATCAGTTTGGTCTTTTCTGTGTGATCCTGCTCACAAACCAACAAAGAGGCGGACGGGGGTGAAAACCTCCTTGACGAAGGTAAATATAATCCCTCAGTGGTTTAACTACATCGGCCCTTCTGAAGTGTAAAGTACTGACGGACTAAGAATAGCTGAGATTCATTTCGGGTCAGAAACTCATCTGGACCCCGGAGACGAGTGCCTGAACGTGATGTGACGACCCTGAATGGGACGGTTAATGATGTGTGACCGATGGTGGAGGCAGGGCGGGACATTAAATACACCAGAGAGAGGACAGAATAGTAGAGGACCTCAGAGTCGTGTGTGTGCGTGTGCGTGTGTGTGTGTGATATCCTCAGGATACAGAGTTTGGTGCTGGAGAGGACTCGAACACAAAATGTGAACTTTGCTGCTTTTTCCAGATCTGGTGCACTGAAGTTTAAAAACGACCCAGATATGAGTGAAGCCTCGAGCTCATTGAGAAAAGTTTCTCTGCTGTGTTGGTGAGACTTACAGAATATGAGAAACAGTCGGGATTCTCCTTGTTTGACCTTTCGCACGTTCAGACGTCCTCGTTCAGACGTCCTCGTTCAGACGTCCTCGTTCCTCGTTGTCCTTGTGGAAGACACTGAACCCAAAAGGTTCCCAATGGTCAGGCCACACTATGCATTGGTGGCAATGTGAGTGTGAGCATGCATGTGTACGTGTGCATGAACATGGGGAAAATTGTATAATATGAAGGCAGCCATTTGCAATTAAAGGTCTGCTGATACGGGTCCTGCTCCATCGCTGCTGTAGCCCAGAGGTGGAGTCAGACTTTTGCGGAGAAGCACGTTAGTTTCATTCTTACACAGCCACACTGTAGATGCAGTTTGAGCTTTAAGGTTAATACGTCCACGGGGAAATCAGAGTTCAACAGACGCTTCGTTTGCACGTCTGTGTGTAATGAGATTTGTGAATGTGTACATGGATCTGTAAATATGTATTTAGAACGTGTGTGTGTGATCAGATTAGAAAAATGTGTAAAGAAAATGTCTTCAAATATGTATTGAGAATTGAAAGTGAATTTATATCTGTAGGTTTAATAAAGCGAGATGAGAAAAAGGCAAGATATAATAAATGGTGAACAGGTTTCTGCTCAGGCGGTTGTACATTGAAGCTGCAGCGCTGAACACAAAGTTAGAGACCTGACTATGAATGAGTGAGAAGATTTTTGGTTCATTGAAACTAAGTAATTCATGGGAAACTGATATTACTATAAAATAAATAGAGGTTTGATAATATCCCCACACACGAGTTCATTAATCTTAATCAACACAAACTGTGCCTGAGGCTTAACATAATTATGATAACTGTGTTTCTCTACACCTGTTAAAAAAACAATGTTATTAATCAGTGAAATTTAAATGGTATGTGTTCGTTTTCTCTAACCTGCTTCCCTCCCAGTTACAGGCTGTTGTATCAGAGCAGGAGATTCTGTGGATCCTCTACATGCAGATGATGGAGGTCGGTAAAGGTCACCGATTACTTTTAAATTCTAGGAAAATAATGAGTCTCAGGCTTTCTCCTCTCACGTCGAAACCCTCCATCTCCTGTGATGCAGAGCGGGTGACGACAAACACCAGTGAGTCACAGTTCTGAAATTCAGAAATAATATTTCCCCCAGAATCACTGACTAATTTCTCATGTGATTCAAACTCAAAGTAGAGACGGAAGAGCGAGAGGCATCAGACAAGCGTTAGTGTGACTGTTCAAAAAGAAAGAAGGGCAGCGAGTCATTTGAATGTAATTGTCTCCAGAACAGTTTCCCTCGAGGGGAACAAGGCAGGATTCTGCTGCCACACACACACACACACACACACACACACACACACACACACACACACACACACACACACACACACACACACACACACACACACACACACACACACACACACACACACACACACACACACACACACACACACACACACACACACACACACACGTTTTTTACCACCTCCACCCACAACCCCGCTAGACAAAGACGTGCTTCAGAACTGCCAACTCTGAAAGAGGGGACTGAAAAATAAAAATGATTGAGTTATTATAAAGTCTAAAGAGGTTTTCAGCGACCGCCTGGCAGCACATTTCACAATCTTAATGCACCACAGGATCATAATTTAGACGATACTGTGCTTCTCACATTTTGGAGAAACACTTGACAGTTTCAACATGAACACGTCCCTGAACACAAAGCCTGAACTCACTAATGTCTGTGTGCGAGGGAAAATGTCATTAATCATTTTCTAATATTACTCACACACAGTCAAAATACAAAAGATAGGATTAAATTGTTTTTCGCTCTGGGACAGACCTGCATATAATTTCAATTTGACATAAGCTGAGATTCATACCCACAAGAAGGCGACAGTAAATAAACCAGCAGAATCCAGAACCTTCTTCCAATCAAAGTTCCAGAGCGTCGTTTGGAGGAAACACCGTCTTATTTGCATTCTGAGAACCTGACTGGGTTTAGTTCAGGTTTCAATGAAGCGACACTTCCATCTCCTGAAGACTCGGAGCTGCTGACGGCCGATCTCAAGCGACACTTTGGGTTGCCTGGCAACATCAGGTATAAATGCCTGTGCTTTTGTTCGGGGCCGTCACACCGGCAGAGAGACGCTCACACAGCAGCACGGTGATTAAAGTCTCACAGCAAACACACACACACCATGAAGGAGAAGAAGAAGTTTGTTTTTCACACAAAGGTATTGAACGTTCATAATCGTCCAGAGAATTTGTACCTTTTACCGAGTGAGTGCTGAAAATAATAATAGTTACAAACTGCACAAGTGGTATTTACACACGTTGGTCCTGCGTTGAAGCTGCGAGCAAATACACAGTAGAATAAAAACAACTCCGCTTTAAACTTCAGATGTTGATGCAACTCTCCACAATTTCTGTTGAATAGAAATAGAAATATGATCTGCAACATCCTTTAAAGTCACAGTTTGACGTGTGTTGGTTTGACATCAGTTCCTGTTGCACGATATTCCTCATGAAGCTTTTCTTTCACTCTCAAGCAGCCTGATATCAGAGCTCCTCTGTTGATACTGAGCATCCTGTCACTTTAATGATGATATATAACAAAACGCAGCCGCGCTGTCAAACCCCGACGTCAGATCCACTCTGCTACGAACACATCGTCTCCGAAGGACAATTTCTCTCTTAACTCGTCCATCACTTCCTGTCTCACTCAGCTTAAAGACTCATTAGCACGTCGTAGTAACATCTTGTTCGAGGTATCGTCGCAGTTGTAATCGAACCCATAATGTTACACACGAGCCTGATTAGAGTCATTTCAGTCCCTTCGTGTATGAAGTTTTGAATGAGGGTTCACTCCCCTCTTTCCTCTTGTGAAAAATAACCCCATTATTACAACCTCCATTGTTACGATGGATTTTTCAGTGGCCTCTAGTGGCCGTAGTCAGTATGACAGGTGCAAAGTAGGACGTCAGGTGACTACAGTCTGTGGATCGTGTTACTAGGAGGTCGGGTGGATGGCTCGACAGAAAATATGACTTTCACACAGATGACGGCTGTTTGCTATCACCACTCCACTCTCTGTAAATATTTAAATCCAAATGTCGTTTTTTGTGCCTAAATATGGCCAAACGATGATTAGCTTAATTCCATCTCTACTATTGTAACCATGGCGACCAACGTCTGGTATTTCCGGAGGCGCTCCTTATGAGTCGCAGAGGGCGAGGACGCAGATGTCTGATCGTCCGAGTTTACACCATTTTTCTGCTAAATACAACAAAAGAATGAAATTGTTTGGATCATACATCCAGAAAAGACTTTAGATTCTATCCAATGCAGGATGTTTACACACCTAAGTGGTTAAGGTCTGTTTTATATTACACTTGTTTGCAACCTCGGACAGAATAGTACGTCAATATTCTTGGTGTAATATGAAATGAAGCAAGTGTTATTAATGCTGATCTCTCTCCTCCTGGATTCGGTGTATTTTGGGACGTTGGGAGGTTTCTGTGTGAGTCTCCTGCCTGAAGACGGATGACCACTAAACCTCTAAGACCCGGGATGAGAGCGATATTGAGTGCATATATAGCTAAAGGGTCTTGAACTGGATTCACTGAGCGTACGACAAAGAGTCAGAGACACTGAGAAGGTTAATAATAAATAACCCTCCCCTACGGAGAGACACACACGGAAGAAATCCGCAGTCCGATGGTGGAAGAGAAACTCTGTGATTGAAGAGTCAAGGTCAAACGAATGTCAGCACTGTGCCTTCTGCTCTAATTGGCTGTTTTTGCCCTTTGGACCTCGAACAACAACTCGATCATCAATTGTATTGTTTCCTGAGGACGGCGGCTGAAAGTGTTTGGTCTGTTTTTCACATTCATTCATAACCAGACACTGATCCCAGAATCTCCACTATATGAAGGTGACCAGAAAGAAAATTGAAATGTACTAATTCCACGTGTGTTGCAGTGATCGTGACAAACTTCTGTGTGTAGTAACAATAATGTTAGTGAGCACTCTCCTGCGTTACGTTACTACCACACAGCGTCCGTGAAGTTGACGGATGAGGGGGAGAAGGTGATTTCTGCGGCGCTACACGGGACGTTTCTACAACACATCTGCTCTCAGCGTGCGGCGGCGGAGATTTACCAGAGTAATCAAGCCGCTGCGCCACCTGCAGAGACGACGCACGTCTCTGCTGCTGAGCCTCGCAGCTAAAGTGTGAACTCCTCTCACCGGGAAACTTTGGCTATATCTTAGCCAAATCGGCAAAGATATAATGCTGCAAATCTTCTGTTGTTCACTTTGTAATCATTTATCTTTGTTGGCTGTGCAGAGTCAGGCAGGTTTTCAAGGTTGGCTTTTTTTGTAATAGGCTGCAGAACGAGGGTGAAGGTTAGAATTTGGTTTTCCGACCTGAATAGAAAATGAATCAACACATCTGACAAAGAAGCAAAAACACACACGTAGCAAAACCTCACCTCCCGTTCAAAGCAAATCGAGTGGGGCAAATAAAACGTCCCCTTCCTGTGGCAAAGCAAATCCATCACAGCAAGTTGTTCTGGAGCGTTGGTGGGCTAGTGGTAGAAAAGATGGACATCAGACTGGAAGGTCACTGGTTCGAGGCCACGGACTGACAAAAACATACCTGGATATGGACCAGAACTGGATCTGTACAAGTTCAAGAGGACTCTCCCTTATCCCACTGTCTAAGTGCCCCTGAGCAAGGCACCTTGCTCCCATGGCTGCCCACTGCTCTGTGTGTTCAGACCATTAAATAAATCCAGTGTTTTGCTTTGATGGACACTTTAAAAGGCAGATATCACAGAGAACTAACATTATCCAGATGCTCTAAATGGGATGAAATGACCCTTTAACGCTAACGAGCACCAGACAAAGTTGGTTCTTCGATTGAATTCAAACAAACACTAAGAACTAAGTGGGCGACCACTTCTGTTTTGGATTCCACAGATGAAAATGTTCTTCCTCTGCACGTCTCCAGCGTGAAACTCAGATTTATAGTTATCGTTAACTTTATCCAAACACTGAATGGTTTGTGTCTCATTCAGTGCAGCTGCTCCTCCTTCCCCGCTGTCTTTGCTCAAGTGTGAAATTTACTGTGTTAATGGGACACATTAACATTCACATAAACACACACACGTGCACACACCCACACACACACACACACACACACATACATACACAAGCACGTGTCAACATGAAACATTTTCCATCTGCAGTGAAATCGCACCACGGTTTTAATTACTTTGCCTCAAAGTCGTCCGGCAGGTTGTGTGAACAGCTGGACACCTGAGATCCAGGGATTCTGAATGAGTTCACACACATAAACACACACAATCACACACACACACACAAACACGCACCCCCCCGACACACACCACTCCCCGACATGATGAGTGATGATGTCAGAGGCTTCACACAATGACTGCACCTTGTTAGAAAGGTTGTTTAACATCGGCACCACTTTATGAGATCTGCTTTTCAGTTTCCACCGAACTAAAGGATCCAGTTTAAGATTTAATCGTTCAAACACAAAGCTGCATCTTTCGATAACTCAACACTTAATGTTGCTGAGTTCGAGGTCATTTCATTTTCTTCTTATATATAAAAAATACAGATGGACGATGCACTAGCTCCATATCTCATTTATTCCATCTTAAAAGAATTATACCACCATAAGAAAGGTCCGGAAAACCTCACAGCAGGTTGAGAATAAGATCAGCTCTATATTAGCTCTGGATATACAAGGTTCACAAGTCAGGACTTTTGACCTTTGACCCCCAACTTCTACTGCAGCAGACGTGCGTATGAATAAACATCCTGAAAACACGATGCGTCTGTGCCTGTGACACTAATCCAGTGGTTCCATGCACTTCTCCCCGTGCACCTCGATCTGTGCAGGAGCAACGTGACAGTAGAGCAGCTCTGAGCGGCCTGACTCCTCCTGACAACCACGAACACAGCTCCTGTCCCGCTCCGCCACAGTGGAGCTGACAGCGACACCAGCGAAGAGACGCAGACGAGGAAACCAACCGTGAACATTAACGCACACGACCTGTGAAAATAAGGTCAAAGAGCCGGGAAACGGTTTCCTTCTTCTGACAGATTCTTATATTTACAGTAAAACTTCAGGGTTCAGGAAAAGTTTCTGACACAGCTTCTAATAACAATAATATAATAAAAAACTATTTGTGGAGCTGAGATGTGAGAACAAATTGGGTTTCTGGAGTGAAAGTTGGGTGAGTTACACACTTATTTAATGTCACAGGACTGAAAACCCACCACTGATTCTACTGATGCAGAAAATGTTGACCTTCTCCTCCACGTGAATCCAAACAAAGCCATTAACAGATGTGTCCTGCAGAATACTCCCTGTGCATCAGTGAATTAATCCAACTGTTGTGAGGTGACAGCTCAGAAACACTTTAAAAGAGCAGGAGCTCAGCGTCTTGCTCAAGGACACTTCAGCAGATGCTTCAGAGACGGTCCCCCAGCTGAAGGACAGCCAGTCGACTCGATGTGCCGCCCTGCAGCCAGTGTTTAAGAGATTAGAAAAAAAACCTCCCTTCATTTTGGGTCAATCAGCCGCCGGCTCCTTCCTCCGTAGAAGAGATGAAATTTGACTTTCATATTTCTCACTTTGAAAACCTGACACGTGCGGATGCAGAGCGATTTGAGGCAAAGGGCAACGAGATGTGACACAAACAAAAAGTACCGCTCGTCCTCTTTCAGACCTTTGGTCCCAACACGGATCTTTATACATTGATTTGGAATCAGATATCAACCTTACTCACAGAACTTTGATAACGTGACTTTATTCAGCTGCAGGAAAATAAAGTGGTGCACACAAACTTTAAAGTCACCTTCACTGTGACATTGTGAGCTCCTTCCTCCTCCTCCTCTTCCTCCTCCTCCTCCACAGATCACCATCGACAGCTGCTGACCCTGTTTCACCTTGTGCAGATATAATCAGTCACAGAGTTTTAACTTCACAGCAGAGGAATCACTGGTTTGGATGAATCCTGGCTGTGTTGCATGTTCCAGTTCCAGTGGCCTGATGGTGTGCGTGCTCTCCCAGTGACACAGTGAACTGGGACACTCGGACTCATTAATACCATTTGTTTACACCTGTGATTCTTCCTGCTGGGAGCGATGAAGACGTTTGACAGTTTGGTGACTGATGACACTGATGCTGTCCTATTTTTACAACACATCTGTCCAAAAGTTTGAAGAAAAACTAGTTTTCTTATGATATCTTAAAGGAAGATGAAGAAATTATACAAAGCAGCGAATGATGGAGTCTGAAGCCGCCTGAAGTCAGGTGGTCGAAGATGATACGTTCACGTCATGTGATGAGGACGTGGTTTTAAATACACGATGGCGCCTGACTACAGTTTCATTTCAGTTCATTTATGAAAGAACACGTTTCCTTTTTCCTGAACAGAGGAAACACGATACCTTCATTCATAAAGTCAATAAACATAAATCTGACTTGATGCTGCAGCAAAAACACATTTCAGCTAAAAGCTCTCGTTGTTTTGACTCATGCACGAATCAGAGCTCAGATCAGTCAAACTGTCGACCTTTACATCTGAATTATAAATTATAAGATATATTATAAAGATTTAGTTGATAATGACGACTTGCACTGAAGCTGGATGATGAGATGCAAAATCTCTGCAACTAAACCTTTGGTCTGAGTCTTTGATTCAATCAAGAAAGCCGAAAAAGAATACTACAGCTGCAAATGACCATTATTTTCTTACTGTGTCACTGATGTGGATCCATCATCAAGGATCTATTGTTTACTGATACAGTTCATTAATAAGTTCTGCAGTTAAGAGAAGAAAGGAAACGTTTACTCATCTTCATTTCCAAAAAACAAGACAAGAACTTAAAGCACAAAGAGCAAGAAATCAAGGAATGCATCTTATTACTACTTTCTATAAATTGTTTTTTGTAAATCTATATTTATATATATATATATATATATACCTTCCTTCTTTTCAGCTTCATCACAGGTTTAATGTATTTAAGTGCCATCGTTAACTTCCTTTCACAGTGTCATTTGTCTAATGGGGTTTTCACCCCAGCCTTATGAATTTCTCATAATAACTAATTCCTTTTCCTGAGAGTAAAACCTCACACATTTTCTATATTCCATCTTTAAATTATCATTTTATAGACCTCTTTGCAGAATATATTACTTTACATATTTAGTTTAGTTTATTCTCCGGTTCCTCCCCCCCGGTCTCGTCTCGTCCACACGGAAGAAGCTGCTGAAAGTTTAATGACCAGCGCGGACACGTCGACGACCAAAACCACAACTCAGAGACCAAAAGTAAACAGCAGCGCTTCCACTTCCTCCTTCACATCGTTAAGACTCCCAATGGCTACTATGTGTGTGTGTGTGTGTGTGTGTGTGTGTGTGTGTGTGTGTGTGTGTGTGTGTGTCTGTCTCAATAGGATCATAAACACTCTGCAGCAGCTCTTAAGATGTGTGTATCAAAGGGAACGACTCTGTGGGAAAACACTGGACAGACTTTAGCTCGGAGCCACTTGTCAGCACAAATTAGTTAATTGTTCTGCACTTCATTTTGAAACATAGCATTTTTGTTTCAGTGGAGACGCTGCCAAAGAAATGCCGACACAACTTAGGCTTAGAGCTTTTGCTCTGCATCAAAAGAAGAGATGACATTTTTAAAAAGGCAGCTATTATTGTCGTTTCTGCGGGGGTGTAAAAGCATGTACTGCACCTTCAGTTTAATACTTTGCACCCTCGAATAAAAGTTTGAATGTGCAGCCAGCAAAACTGATTAAAACTGCACAGGTCTGCTGCACCGTGTTTTTGATAATTGCCCAAATATCGTCACACAGATATTTCGAGGCCAAAGTAGAACACCAGCAGCATCGGATCGGACCACGGAGACGTCAGGAACGCTACCAGCGGCAAAGTCGTCCAGTCCCAGGTGACTTTGGGGAAAAAGAGCCTGTGCAGGTGTTTAAAACCTTTTCCTGCCTTGCTCCAGAATAACCTGATCACCAGGGACCGAGTCCTGGACCGGCAACACACCATTCTTCATTAGTGCTGGTGTTATTCTACATGTAATCAATCAGGTTAATTACAGACTCTGTTTCTAAATACAAGCTAAATTAATGAGGACATACAACAGATTAATAGTTCTATATAATTGACTACAATTTTAAAAAAAAAATCACATGCTGTGACCTCAATATAGGGAATTATTTGAATTTGCACATTATAACATGCAGGTAAAAGCAGCAGCGGGTCGTCCACCAACCAGAAGGTCAGGTGTTCGATCCCCCTCCAGTCGTGCACGTATGAATTTGCACAAATGGGTGAAAAGAGCTTCGACCGATGGATAAGACTAGAACAGTTATATTTAAATGCACCCAATGTGAATTAGCCTTTTAGAACAGTCCTGTGTTTCATTAATCTCGACCAAATAAAACCCCGTAAATAAAAATAGCACGACCTCGTCCACAGCGGCAGCCACGCCCACGGTGAGAGACTCTAGAGGAGAGAGGACACGAGACGAGTGAATGAGCCGGATGATGGAGGATGTTTCTGAATGAAAAGGATCCGAGAGCAGGAGGAGACGCTGGAGGTTGAACCTGCACAAGCCTGAAAGTTCAGTCTGTGACGGGTGGAGAAATCACCTTGTCAGAAACATACACACACACACACACACTCCTCCTCCTCCTCCTCCTCCTCCTCCTCCTCCCGACTCCTCTTCATCTGGGAGCACGTCAGCTTTGTTGCTGGAGATTTTGACAGCATCGTCAGCGTGTTTCGATTCAGAGATACGATCCTGTCGGGGCTGAATGGTAGAGACGTCGTCCTGCTTTCTTTTCCAAGTGTCTTATTGTGTGCGTGTGTGTGCGTGCATTTGTGTGCGTGCATGTCCTCAGCTTCATGCATCAGCAAATGCTTTTTTGTATGAATGGAGGATTTTTTATTGAGATCACATAAGTGGCTGCTGAATGAATTATTCAGAGTGTGAAAGAAAAAGTACGTGTTCTCTGCCAACTTTGCACTCTGCAGCTCAGCCACCGAGAAGAAAGAGGAAATAGAGTCACACACAGACGCAGATCGTGCGGCTGATGCCACCGCCGCTGCAGCGTGTAAAGAAAGGATCTTCAGGTGGCTCGAGGTGCCGGATGATGGATGCGTCCCTGAGAGCGAGGGAGAGATGCAGGCGGCTGGAAGGTGAACCCTGCCACACCCTGCCTGCACACTTTTTCAAGAACTTTTGTGTATAAATACTCTCACACAACGTACGGTGACGGTTTGGTGCAAAACACAGACACCCCACTTAGGAAGTCCTACATTTTGTCCTGATTGGTGAATTCTTGTGGCTGTTTGGATTTTTTTCTCGTTACCTTTCTCCTCAAATACTCAAATTGTGCGTTCATGTGGTGTCGTCAAAATTAGCTCCTCACTGGGAGAACTGATGTGAACGACTCAGGTCAAAACAACACGAGTACACAAGTTGCTGACTAAAAGACACAAAAGTATTCAAAGAACTTTCTGAGGATCTGATGAACAGATAATGTTGAATAAAGGACAAAAGTATCCATCTATCCAAAGACAAAAATAATCTAAGTTACATTTGAGTAAGAGTTTGCATCCTGATCACGACCTGGAGGAAGTTAAGAGCCTTTATCCAGCTCCTGCTACGTCCCTGAATTGGAACATAGCAGGAGATCACAGGAAAAGGAATAAACTGAATGAATGAGCCAACAACAGGCGACCTCCTCGTGCCATCTGTTTGGAATCAAACCGTCTGAGGCCGAACGTTCCCGGTGAAAACAATCATCCAGAAAAACAATCATCCAGAAAAACAATCATCCAGAAAAACAATCATCCAGGAAACAGGATCTGTCACCTGAGGTGGTGAGGAGGGAGAAAGTGAGACGGCCGAGCGAGAAGGACTCGAGGAGAGGAAAGGGAAACCCGCTGCCATCTGATCACTCTGAGTACGTCTGACTATCGACTTATGGCTCGAACACGTCGGCCTCTTCCGGGAGACGGCTGCATTAAAGGCCCTGAGATGAGCTATTGCGTTGCAGGATGTGTTTGACATGTGAAATGTCAGGTGTTGGTAGAAGACGGCATCAGGTGACACTGCATGAGACGGTCTTCTTTCACGCAGCTTTAGCCAAGAGACTTTCAGGTTCCTGTTCAGGGGCAGCTGATGATTTCAGTGAGTTCACGTGTGGAAACATTTGCAATGTCCGTTTTATTTTGTTACTTATTTTTGTCATCCCACCAGTTAGTGGAAGAGCTGAAGTTTCCCAAGCGTCTGACACTGCTGGTCCAAACATTTAGGAAACAGTTATTACCTCTGCCAAGGTTATGATTACATTTAAATTACATCTGCAGTTGTTTGCATGTTTGTTGGCAGGATAATGGAAAAACTAAAAAACTTGGTACAAGGATTTTCGATAATAAGAATAAGAATAAGAATAAGAATGAATGGAGCAAACCAAAGACCCAGATATTGGCCGTGCAGACACACAGACGACAATTCTCTACCAATAAGACAATTTACTGCACCGACAATAGATGCAGATTTAGATACAAGATGGAAACTGTGCAGAAAGACAGTTTTTTAAAATATGAATATGAAACTAAAGGACTGAAGAAAGATTGATTTTACATTTGGGTTTTGCAGCTGACGTGGCATCTGCATTCAGTCACACTCACAGATCTGCAAATGTCTCGCCACCGACACCGAAGCATTTAATTGAGTGAAAACTGGAGCAGCAGACAAAGTATGACACATATTCACACACGAAACCTGCAGCAGCCGATGTGTGCGGAATAACTGGATGGACAGATTATGAATACAACTGCGGTGAGGAGGTGGATCTTTGTTCCAGGTCTCTGATCTGCATATGCTGGGATGGAGCTGCCAAACAAAAAGGTGATAAATGTCTGTGGTGGAAAAACAAGGTCGTAAGATGAAATGACTCAGAACCATCTGCACATTCCCTCCCAACAGGATCACATAAAAAACTACGTGACAGGAAAAATCTGTTATCTCCCGACGAGGTGACGGGAAGTGTTGCAAAATCATCTCCATCAATCAAACGCTGTCAGAGGCTGTTGAAGATGTGCGTCGTGCTTTAGGACGTCGGCTCATTAAAGCCTCAGAATCACTATTTTCTATAATTTATAACGACTAAATATCACGTCATATTCTGAACTAAAGAAAAAGACTTTAAACTCACTGAAAGCTTGAAATCTACGAGAAAAAGGTTTTACGTGACCGACACAAACTTGTGAAGCAGGATTGCAATAAACATAGAAGAACATTTAGGAATTGCACCGTTGTTAAAAAGCTATAATCTGGATCTGGATCTTTGAGCCCAACAAAAGTTTTACGAGTGATTTTAAAATGATGACAGTTAAGACAATGTTAAAGATGGGGGAGGTGAAGCTGTGCAGCGAAGCTTGTTGACGAGACGCTGGTGTTACACTGAGTGACCCACTTTCACACTGTGATGTTATGAATGGGCTTCATATCTGGTTAATGTTAGACTGCAGCAGCCTTGAGATAAAAAAACATACTGGCTTCAACCGGTGAGAGTGACTCACGACATCAGGTCGTAGCTGCCCACACGCTGCCCTACATACGTGCTGTACATGCTGGTGTCATGTATGTGAAGGGGTAACATGCCGTATGTGCTCCTACCATGTTGGTTTGGTCGATAGCGAAGATGACGGTCACACTCAAACACAAATACATGAATTTGTAATTATCTGGCAGCATCGTTACAAGTGGGTTCAATATTTTATGATCTAGCATCGTCGTTGTTCTTCATCATTAAAACATTGTTTCTTAATAAAAAGCCTGCACGTGCAGGTCCCGTTCCCACACAGTTAGCCTGCATGTGTTGGATTCTGCCGAAGTTGCTGCTGCACAAACAGATGTTCACCTGTTTATTCAAAGTTCAGTGAAGCTTCACTCGCAGAACCTGGACTGGAGAATCAGTCGTTTCTGTGAACGCCACAACCGGCCAGTTCCAAACAGGCAGGTTTCAAACGAGCGCTGCACGACTTTAGTGGAACAACATCTAAATAAAAAAATATATACAACCAACAGGAACATACAACATGTCTATAACATGTCTGTAATCTTTTCTTCCGTCTCCGTCCTTGGTTCTATGTATTGTCTCTTTTCTTAAAAGTCTGAGGCAAAGCGAGAAACCAGAATAAATTATTCCCACTGTTCCTCCACAGTGATGATTTAAGCTAAAATCTCTCTAATCCTCCAGGCTAAAGAATATTAGCCGAGCGGAGGAAGCTATAAAATGACTCTTTACATCCCAAAGCAGCAGAATAAAGACCACCCGACAGTTTCTGCAGGATCCCTGGTTTAATCAAACCAACAAGCCCGAGGGCTAGAGGACTACAGAGGCAGCGAGCGGAGCAGGAGGAATCCCACACTGTCTATTGTTTCCTCAGCTCAGCCCGATATCTGAAGATGAGAACAGCCTTGAAGAAGCAGCCAAAGCACTCGGGTTATTTATTTGCTCGTCAGATCTTCGAGGCGGGTTTATTACACAATGCAGCAGAAAGAGAAAAGAACGTGAAAATATCCGAAACGTGACTGAACTATAATTGTCTTTCTTTCTTTGTCTCTTTCTAAGACATCACCTGCCAGCACTGCTATTGGAGCGCACCATCACTCATAGTCATGATGCCTTAATACATCCACAGAAAATAGCTTTTGAATTACCTGGATTGAGACACAGCATCTATGTTCATTTTAACTTAAGAACCCAGGGGTTTTGAGAAAAGAAAACTGCAGGTACTGGGAATGCAATCGACCAGATAAAGGAAACTGGAGTTTAGATGAAATCTGAAGAAAGAACAAAATCAAACTTTGCCACTTGAAGTGTAATATTCAATAAAGTGAGTGCGTAGGTGTGTCCTCAGTGGCAATTCAAGAGTTATTGGGTGTGAAAACAGAGATTCTTCCACAAACAGTAGGAGTTGATTAATTCTTACCTCTCACTGACAAGTTCCTCCATCACCGGCATCTGGCCTGCAGCGCTGACATTCATGTGACCATAGGTGCAGAGAGTCCCTGCAGACAAGAAGATTGACATTAATCATTCACATCATCGTCGGCTTGACTCTAAATTAAAACATTTAAAACAATTCATGGCATTAACAGACGAGCAGATTACATTAACATAAACACATTAAAGGCGAATTAGAAATATGCAAATGCGGCAATTTCCTCTGACATTTGAAGTCTGCTGCTATTTGACCCGGGATAATAATGTGTGCAGTGATTTTGGGGGGGGGGGAATATTTTGGGATTTTGTTGAGTTTAAAGTTTAGTTATTAAAGGTTTTACGCACCAAACACCTGCAAAAACCCAGAACCCACTGTGAGGCTGTAAAGAGAGCGACACAGGCTGAATGGGAGGAGTCTGTGAACGTGTGAAGTCTGAGGTTTGACTTAGGAAATCAAATGTTGATATGATGTGTCTTCAATTTGTATTATTCTAATTCTAAGTGAAAGAAAGAATAAGACGCCCTGCATCTGGATGGATGGACAACCGGGTGGATGGATGGATGATTAGAGGGAGGGATGGATGGACGGACGGATGGATGGATGGACAGATGGACGGATGGAGGGATGGATGGAGGGACAGATGGACAGATGGACAGACGGAGGGATGGATGGATGGACTGACGGAGGGACAGATGGATGGATGGATGGAGGGAGGGAGGAAGGGAGGGAGGGATGGATGGATGGATGGATGGAGGGATAGATGGACAGATGGACGGACGGAGGGATGGATGGATGGACTGACGGAGGGACAGATGGATGGATGGATGGAGGGAGGAAGGGAGGGATGGATGGATGGAGGGAGGAAGGGATGGATGGATGGATGGACGGAGGGACAGATGGACAGATGGACGGACGGAGGGATGGATGGATGGACTGACGGAGGGACAGATGGATGGATGGATGGAGGGAGGAAGGGAGGGATGGATGGATGGAGGGAGGAAGGGAGGGATGGATGGATGGATGGATGGATGGAGGGATAGATGGACAGATGGACGGACGGAGGGATGGATGGATGGACTGACGGAGGGACAGATGGATGGATGGATGGAGGGAGGAAGGGAGGGATGGATGGATGGAGGGAGGAAGGGAGGGATGGATGGATGGATAGATCGATAGATGGATGGATGGATGGACGGAGGGACAGATGGACACACGGAGGGATGGATGGACGGAGGGAAAGATGGATGGATAGATGGATGGAGGGAGGAAGGGAGGGAGGGATGGATGGATGGAGGGATAGATGGACAGATGGACGGACGGGGGGATGGATGGATGGACTGACGGAGGGACAGATGGATGGATGGATGGAGGGAGGAAGGGAGGGATGGATGGATGGACGGAGGAAGGGATGGATGGACAGATGGACGGACGGAGGGATGGATGGATGGACTGACGGAGGGACAGATGGATGGAGGGAGGAAGGGAGGGATGGATGGATGGACGGAGGGAAAGATGGATGGACAGATGGAGGGATGGACTGACGGACCAACAAATGGATAAAATCCACCCGTTTAGTGAAAACAACTTAAAACGTTGCACAAACACATAAAATAGTCTGTTCCAGTCGTGGTAGTGATGTGAGGTCACATGCAGAATAAAATGCACTTAATCTTCTTACACAATATTCATTGTCTGTCTCTCACACACATGCACACACACAAACAGAGAAGACACACACACAGTCTATCGTGTAAACACTGACTCATGTTGCATCATGGTAATCTCTGGATGTTCCAGATGCTTCACATTCATCTACTGGACGAACACAAACTACTGTAGATGAAATATTCCGGAGCCATGAAGACTTGAACGTTCGATGATCATCCATAAGAAAAACGTTTATCCTGAGATATGAAACCAATACAACGACCTCCGTCTAATGACCTTGAAATAACAAAGGGTGCTGATATTCATTTCTGCCCAAAAACCATTTCCATTGAAAGGTTTTCACTTTGGATGAAAGAAAAACGATTGTTTCCAGAGAAGCACCTTTATGATGCTTTTCTTGATTTTTGCTCTTTCAACACAAACACTCTGCCAAGCTCTTTGCAAGTAGTAACAAATATGGGACCACAAAGATTTTCCATTTATTTGTCAGGCCGTCTCTTTGGCATCATCACCATCTGCTAACGTGGCATTCAGCAACGCAGTTCTTTCTTTGGATGATGGAAGATTATGGTGATGGGAATTACGGCTGTTTGAAGGGAGACGGATCTCATGGCTGCGTTCCTTTCGCAGAACGACTCATCGCTCTTTGTTCGGGGGGGATGAAGGTTTGACACTAAGTCAGAGCACAAGTTCTGTCCCAGTCTGAGTTTATTTAGGCCAGGAAGTTTAAAATGTGCACAATCATTTAAAAAAACATTTAATTCCTCTTCTTTACACACTTTCTATCCTTCCTGGTACAAAAGAGAACACGAGTTAGCATAAAACATGTGAAAGTGTCCTGAGGCATCATTACGTTTCTTTATGTGCAACTTCCCTGATTTGTTTGTATTTTGAAAGTACAGGAGCTACGACCGGTGGAAGCCAACGATGCAAGGTTTGAAATGTTCCAGAAGTATTTGATGCAAACGTTTAACGACAAAGAAAATGCATCCATCGTGTTTGCTCGACCGAGGATTCACCTTCACGAGGCGCCTTTAAACTTGTAATCGTGGTTTTAGCTGGTTTAACAACTCGGGTTGGGGCTGAAGTGTGGTTGCACTTTTCAAAAGTTGACGGAGACAATGTTGTCCTATAATTTGAGAATTTGTTCATGATTAAAGACATAAAACAATATTATCACACAAGAGAAATAACAAGTCTTGGGTTAATGCTGGAAAAGTCACGTTTTCATGGTTCAACTTGCAGCCACGACAATATGAGACCCAGAGGTTAAAGGTTATAGGTCGGCTGTATAAAGCACGACTCTATATACGAGTCTCTATATATACAGTATATGTGCCTATCAGAAGGATTTATCCTCAAAAACCAACGAAGTGAACTCAGAATAAAGGACTTGGCCTGAATCAGGTGTCACATGATTGTGTTGCGTGTACACGTCTGTGCTGGTTCACGCCATCTCAAATTAACTCCCACACAGAAACACGTGCAAATGTACCAACCACACAAACCTTATAGATCTGGATTCATAAGATACTAAGCACCCTCCAAATATCACATGTTCTATAAACATATCCAGCTTACACACACACACACACACACACACACTTACAACTTGCGTATGTTCTCTGATCTTGGAGGCTTACGCTCTAATATCTACATATTTGGATAAGTTGAAGCCCGGCTTAAAAGTAAAACCACGGCAAAGCGTATTTAAATCCACTGCATCGTATGTAAAATGTATCTTCAATTCTTGGTTTTAAAACCTGTGGGGGAGGAAGAGAGAACATCATGTACAGTAGGATGTTTATATTAAAAACTTAATGTAATAAAATGCAGAGCAGACTTTTCATCAACTTTTCTTTAAAGCAGGGAATCAGCTTAAATGAACATATGACAAAGTTTTGAATCATAGAATCAACAGTGTTCACGCATCAATAGAGTCATAATGTACTGTGGTGTTCCTCTCATCTCTGAATAATTATTATAATTGGCCTTTAGACTTTTAGTCACCATTAGAGTTGATGACCCGGTGCGACAGGTCTTTCCTGAACGAGTCCTGATCTACAGACGTGGTTATT
Source organism: Hippoglossus hippoglossus (assembly GCF_009819705.1). NCBI lineage: Eukaryota > Metazoa > Chordata > Actinopteri > Pleuronectiformes > Pleuronectidae > Hippoglossus > Hippoglossus hippoglossus. The sequence continues at coordinate 25,497,895 of NC_047160.1, forward strand.
GATCTGAGCAAAGACAAAACCCAAACCAGCAGTTATCAGGGGGACTGAGATGGATCTGATGGACGTTACAAATATTCAGCTTTTTGTTTTTGACAATAATTTGTTCTTCGAAGGCTAAAGAGGAAACCATTTCTAGGATGGTTCAACAACGTCTTAACTTCTGAAGAAAAGAGAATTCGGGAAACCTAAATCTGGCCCGCAGAGCTATTAGGAACTACAGACTTTCTCCTGCATTTATCCAGAGGGGCTGTGAGAACACAAATGTCAGATATAAATAGGAGATTTTCCTGCTGACCACTGAGTGAAGTGTTTTTCCAAACTGAGCCCATGTGAGAATACAGCAGGATCATGTCTGGAGGGTCTGTGACAATCTCCACCTGCGTATGTGAAAGTCCAGAAAATGTCTGGACCTGATTATCAGGATATTTTCCAGAGTTCATGTCTAAAAACTGTTTACGTCCACAATGTGTTAAGTAGACTTCAGATCATATTTGACTTGAAAATTCAAACTGTCCCTCGACTGTGCAGCAGCTGAACTTGCACAAATGATGCAACTATTACACTTTTTCTTGCAACTGGACTTTGTCTCCTTATATAATAATCCTTTATCTTATTGGACTGTGTATTTTCTCCCTGACATCTGTCTGATTTGTTTTTAAAGTTGTTTTTATAGTGGTTTGTGTTTTTTTAATGTCTGGCTTCAACTAAATCTCCTCGGATGGGATAGTAAAATATATTTAATACATTACTGGATACATCATGGTCCATTACTCAGAGCCGGCACATCTCCATCACTGGAACCTTTGAACAACTGCAGCACTCACAAATCAAATCTTCTTCAGAGACACAAAACTGCGACAATGAGGTTTGACGAGCAGCCCGGCCACAGTTTAGAGGAATTCACTGGCATCAGCAGCGAGCTGAGCCCCAGGTGACAGCGTGCCGCACTGCAGACGTCCCTCTGCGTTCAAACACCCTCCAACTCGGAACAAATCCAGATCATTCCCAACGCCGCAGGTTTACCAGTGACGAGCGAGACAGGGGGAAATCCAAAGACAGCAAGGAATATGTCACTGAAACATTTTCATACACAATGAAAAGAAAACTGTGGAGCGACAGAGCAGCCAACATGAATACTGAGGCAGATTTCCCAACCTTCCTCGTGTGCAGGTCACGGCACCGGCGCTCCACCGAGCATTCATCAACCCAGATCCTTATATCATCATAAGGCTGATTTGCCAGGAGCCTGAAACCTGCCTGTCTTCAGGTTGCATCAGGCCCTCAGACTCTGTAACAGACACAGTCGGGGGGGGGGGGGGCAAGTTGAACGCATGACAGAGCTAATGGGCCCGGCCGCTGAGAGGTTTTACTGGAGTCTGTCAGCTCTCATCCAGTCAGCGGGACGAGGGAAGGAGAAGTACAAGGGGAGTTAGGACAGAGTGAGAAAGTGATGGAGCCGAGTGAAGGAAAGAGGAAAATGGAGGAAGAGGCAGAATCAGGGGCGATGCAGCAAATTGGTGCATTTTCATGCAATGACAGTTTCCTCCTCCGGTCACTCAGACAAACAGATTTTTGGGTCAATGCAGGAAAACAGAACGGCAAAGTGCGAACGCTCAGGTTGAGCTCATGATCCAATAATGAGACACAAAGCTCAGAGGCCGGGTTTCTCTGGAAACAGCTGAAAGTTGGTTCCTGCACAGCATTGTGGGTAGAACGTCTTATCGAGAGAAGCCGCGGTAACAAGCGAAGCCGTGTCGGTTTACAGCTGGCAGGCTGCTCAGGCTGTGGGCGGGACATCACAAGTGGACAGAAATATTCTGTTAAGAGGTTTATTCACGGCAGCGAGGAGACATTCAGCTGCAGGGGATCAAACCTGCGTGTACGGCGCAGAGTCGGGCCGGTGGTCCAGTTCATATACGGGACATTTAAATATATAAACGCAGCCAGCGCTGATATAAGAGAGTGTCAATGGTGATGAGCGTAAAAGGACTAATGGTCCTGATGGAGCTGGTGTGTTTACTCTGCGTCTCCTGCAGTTATCAGGACGTCGCTGCTTCCACAGACCGAAGCTCATCAAATATTTAAAGTCCAGCCAGCAGCTGCCCTGCGGTTCTGGAGGGAGACGTGTCAGCGGGATGTTGATATAACATCGTCCCCCTGGATTCGCCTCCGTCCCAGACGGCTCGTCCTGCTCACTGAGGCGTTCATTGATTTTTTTTTTTTAACTTCTGATTTTGTGTTTCAAGGTTGTGTTACATCCCAACATGCTCACACGCTTCGTAGAGCGAAAAACCTCCTTAGTGAGACATCTGACCTGAACTACTCACCTTTATACTGAGTACAAATGGTTCGCCAGTGTCGACATTAGTATTTTATTCTACTGTGGTATTTCTAAACTCTGTAAAACGGAAGCTAGAAGTGAATAATCTCCTGGATGTAATAACTACATCTGGGAGGTCATCATCAGGGTGGTGCACAAAGAGAAGTCATATAAATCAGTTCTCTAGGTTTAAGTACTGTCACGTCAAGTAGTATCACAAGAAACATGAATAAATCATGAATAAATATATATTAATAAAAAAAACACATTTAGAACTTGAAAGAAACACAAAGTGTCTGAGAGATGAAGGAAGCAGTGATGACAGTAATTAAAGAGGAGTTTTCAGTAATGTTAGAATGTGTGAGGAGGTTATGTTGTTCATATGTATATATAATATATTTGATATATGAACAATAAATCATATTGCTGCGACATTTATAGTCTGTGATGTTTGTTCATATGCAGTCTCTTGTACTTCAACACGAGTATAAGTTACTTTACGATAAACATGTGCTGCAAGTGTGTATTAACCGTCAGTGTATTTACAGTCCTTACGATGTACTGTATACACACTTATAATAAAAGTAAGTGAAAGTATTTAAGTACTTCCTGTGAGTGTCGTGTAAATCACCTACAAAGAAAAGCACAGACCAGGAGGAACATTACAGAGAGTGATGCACAAACACTACGACGTAAAGAAAGATGGAGACGGTGTGGACGCCGGTGGAAATATAAAAAGTACAGCGTGATGAAAAGTTGTGAACCTTTAGGAGAGGAGAGGTTTTTAATTCAGCAATAATCAGAATCTGAGGATAAACAGTGAGGTGAAAGCTGCTGTGTCATGTTCACAAGACGAACTCCACAGAGACGCCAGTCGATCTTTCAGCGAGCGCCGTCCGTGCTAATGCTCGACCACATGGGAAACACGCTGGACGTGTCCACTGGCTTTAACACGAACACTGAACTAATGGTTTGACCACAGGGAGCAGGTGGCGTCACGGCAGAGAGCAGCTGCAACTGACCACCGACGTCAGTGCCTCGTGTTTTCACTTCTGTTCGTGTGAGGACGAAACGCAACTGCAGCCGAATCAATAAGAGGAAAAATCAATCAGCAGAAAAGATCGGAAGCTATTTTATCAACTGAACTCATCAGAAACTATTCATTCTCTGGTTAAAAGCTTTTCTCTGATTTATTTATAAACTGAATATCTTCTTAACAAGCCATTCAAAGACACCATGGACCAACTCGGATTATAGATGATTAAATAATACATTTATCTGAATAACTGTTCAATAATAAAAACATAACCAGATCTATTTGACAGGTCCCAGCTCTCATGACGTCCACTCTTTCGATAGAAGGATTTGTTAGTGAAATCAAATGTGAGACAAAGGATAAATCTCTTTGTTGTAGTTTGGACGTGGACGTGATGTTTCCCTCGTCAGTTTGAGGATCATCACTGAGCCACAGAGAGCAGCTGATCATCTGTGATCTATAACAGCTGATCTGAAGGTCTGAAGGTCACTTCACCCCCCAGCCTCAGAGTCACACGGTACCTCATTAACCAGAGAATCAATCAACACAATTACAATTACTTTTCAATTAATTAGCTCCGTGTTAATCAACAATATTTCCCAATTAATCAATTATATTGGTGAGGCAGATGAGAGGCACATCAACTTTTCTACTTGAGTAAAGTTTAGTAATTACTTGCTTTTAAATACAAGTACATACAAGTATTTGACGGTGTACTGCATTGTTGCAGCAGAGTCGTTGCGGCGCCTCCTCGATATCCATCGTCATTGACTACTTAAAAAAAATATTTTAAACAATTCGATGTGACGCAATGCTTTGTAAAAGTTTTGTGGAGTAGAAAGTACAGATAATTAGGTAAAGTACAGTTACAAACTCCCATTTCAATGGAAATAGAAATCTAAAAATAACGACTTCTTCCAACTTCTAACCAACTTCTTCATCATCTCTTGATCCACCTCCTCGCTCCTTCTATCACTCGGGTTGTTTCTCATCTCTCCTCCAGCGACCTGCTGACCCGCCCGGGTCCTTTGAACACCTCCTCACACCGGCTGTGTCGCTCTAACACTTCAGAGCGGAGCAGCGTGAGCGAGACGCGGCACCGCTCTGCTTCTTCTGTGCGCGACGAGCGTCCAACCACGTTAATGAGATGAGTCACTTAGGTCACGGAAACACTTCCCTGCCGTCAACCGGCCCGATGACGAGTGAGAGAGGAGCCGCGCACACAACCACCAGCTTCTCAACGTCTCTGATTGGACATGAAGTCAAAAGGTTCAGTCCATCGTGGAGTTTGAAAGACTTTACTTTATTCTCTCTTTTTATTATTTTATCTTTTTCTCATCTTCTTAGTATCTGAATTATTTTATCTTTATCGTTTAATCTTTATCTTTTTCTCCTCTCTTTCAGTATTTTTTATTATTTGATCTTTTTTCTCCTCTCTTTCAGTCGCTTTATCGTTCCATCTTTACGGTTCTGTCTTTGTTTACCTGCCTTGGGTGTTTCCTCATTTCAGATTTATGAGATTTACTTTAGAGTTTTCTCACTTCCTGTTAATGTTTTTATTGGTTTCTTTTTTGTTTGTAGGACGAGTTCTTTACAAATACAATCTAAATATTAGCATATTCACAGGTCCCGACATGAGGAACGAAGGTGTGAAGTTACATTCAAGCCATTTTATGAGGGGATCTTGTTTATCTTTCATGGAAAACCTTTTGAATATGTAATTTTGACGAAGAAAGATAAGTTAAAATGTGCATAACAAGCTCCTGGAGTCTGACGTTAACATGACAACAGCCTCCACCGTGAGCACAGCCTCTGTGCTGGTGGTTTAAACTGCATTATGAATATTTATGCTGAATTTCTTGACCATAATCAAACTACCTTCCCCGACGCAGGTCTCGTTCTTGTCATTTACATAAATCACCATTTGCTGCGTCGTGATGCATCATCCACGACACCAAAGAAAACGCAGCCAGGCCCTTGTGCAAGCACTTTGTAAATCTGCTGATGTGTTTGTGTCACTGCTTTTCCTCCAGCGCCTCCGCCGTGCAAATGATGATGAAACACATACTGCATTACTCTTTGATTCAGGAAGTGCAGCTCAGCACGAGGGGTAGAAGGCCGTCGGGGTCCATTCCTACTCTGCACCTGGATACTGAAGTGAAACGCTCATTTATTACACAACTAAATAGTTCAATTGCATCGAAACTTATTTGGTGAAAGTGAAATAAGTCAGATTTCCCTCTTTCTGTTTTATAACTAGATCGACTACATCACTTCTTTTTTCCCACGGAGTCTGAATCACGTTCATTCTGACGCAGCGTGTGAAGCTGAGGATCTTTCTGAATGAAATCTGAGGGGATCAGTCCTCAGAGGTTTCTGTGTGTTTCCATCACTCGTTGCTTTAGACGTAGACAGATTACACAAACCCTCCTCTTCCTCCTCTTCCTCCTCCTCATCCCGGATCCAGATCTTTCACCTACAAGGTTCAGTCGCACGTATCTGCTCCTTTAACGTTTTTCTTTATGAAAAAGAATCTGACATGTGTAAAGTGCTAATAGGGGAAAGTTTGTGTGGATCTGGAAAATGATCCAAGTGTTTTTAGGGGGTAAAACTTCACTCAGTCAATAATATTCCTTTCAACGACATCAGAAACAGATTATTTTGCCTGTGTTTGATATAAAGAGTTTGCAGAAAACGTCTGTGTGCACGGTTTATGTATCGGATGCAATACGTTGATGCGAGTGTCCTTCTGGTTCAGTGACACATGGATCCAGAGGCACAGTTCACTGACCCAGGGCAGAGACTATGAATGGTAGAGCCTGTAGTTTATAATCCGTTCACACTGATTCCTAAACACCCGAAACCTACACATCCCATTTACAGGAGAATCATGTATCCGCCCTCCTCCACCGGCCCCAGGGAGCCTCCGTACCGCCGTATGTTCAGTTTGCTTCTGGAGGAGTAATCTGTGTAAAGTTGTTTGGATGATGCTCTCGAGAAATCTGCATGATGGATTAACGGAGGCAGAGAAATCCGGCTGCATGTGGAAACCCTGAAGGAGCACGAGACCTCTCCTGCTTCTTCACGCCCGAGAGCACAGAGCTTCACTTTGCTAATTGTCATTCAGGGTCGGGCAGTTACACGTGTGCTCCTGGTTCACGACACGCTGATTTAAATCTTTACCTCGCTGGGTCTGCTTCAGGGGAGCCACAGCTCTGTCCTTGTCAGCTCTTCACACCAGCTGTCCTCCCCCCCTCCTCTTCTTTCTTTTTCATTCACTCCAATTATCTGCCTGCTCCTCTGTTCGGAGCTTCTCTGCAACCGAACCCTCATTACTCACGACTTCACCCTTTGCTGTCGTTTAAGGAAAAACTGAATTTAGCCTTTAGACACCTGGACAGCTCTTGAGGGACGACGATGTTTGGTTTTATTTGACAGCGGTAATTAAATGTGCCGGCCTGTGGATCTCCAGGTGAGGTCGGCGTGGAGCACATGTGGCGTGACGGTGAACTTAGTCTAAGAGACGACGACAGGATGAGGACACACTCTTCTGTACCGCTAGATGAATTTTCCAATTAAATTGAAATGCTAATTGGACTTCGATGGCAGTCGTGAGGCTTTTCTCTGTAAAAAAGCGACTTCAGTTCCCGTGTTGTATTCCTTCCTATAGATGATTCAGACTGGATTCTATAGAAAACTCTGAGAAGTGATAACAGACATGGTGCAGGTCTCTGGGTGCACATGCAAAAACACTGTGCAGCTAAAATCGTCCATTTTCTCTCCACTGATGAAAGAAATTTGGCAATTTTAATTTGCATCTCCGCCCCAAACTGCTGTTCCAGGTTCATTAAAGCATCGATGGAGGAATTGGGCGTAAGACCTGAATCACTTGTGTGTGACGGAGGGAGGAGGGGGAGAAAAGAAGAGGCAGGGGGGGGGCAATGAAGAGAAGGAAAGAGGAAAATGAGGTTAGAAAAGAGATGCAGAGACAAACAGCTGGAAAAATATCAAAGAAGGATAAAAGGTTTGTAAAAGAAAGAAGAAAGAGACAAATAGAAACGTGTGGGACGACGCCAGGAGTCTTTTGAGTCGGTGTCTCATCACGTTATCGATTCCCAGTAGCAGCTGCTGACTCTGGCTGGTGTTTCATGGGCTATTTGCTCTGTTAAATGTCAGCGTGGTCTTAGTTCAAGGCCCCTGACTGAGAATAAATCCACAGAGGGAAGAGAAGAAGGAAAAAGGAGCAAGTACTTAGTTTCTTTTTACCGCTTGATTTCCTCCGTCGACAACACGCACCTCGATGTCGGCCACAGTCACATGTTACTCACCGGTTTCAACACGTCCAACGTCCAGGTGAGTTTCTGACGATTCTCAGCGACTGAACCCTGCATGTGAAGTCAAACTAAAACCAGAGCGCGCCTGAGTGAACTTTGCTCTGTGAAGACGCCGCTGATACCGCGAGTCAAAGAATAAACCAGGAAGCGGCTCGGCAGAATCAGACTGAGGCCGCGGACGTTACAACGGCAGAAAAACTCTTCACTTGTGGTTTCATAAGTCTGTCAAAGTTTCCAGTGACAAACTAAAGTTATAGAGACAAAGTCAACGCACTCTCTCAACAGGAGATGCAGCAAACTAAGGATGTTCTCACTGTAAACACTTTCATTCTATATTCAGGAGGACGGAGGCGCTTTCAGTGAATTCAACTTTTAAAAGATAAAATCAGAAGCTTAGTTTTATCTTGTGATCTCTGCAGATATGTTCATCATCTGTATAAGGGCCCGTCCACACCTTGTTTACGCATTAGAGGAAACACTTGCTAATGCACGAGACTTAAGGTGATTTCAGAACGAACTACATTTGCCCTGTGCAGACCGCTGGGTTCACATTGTGCAATCAGTGCCCGGCCAGAAGCTTTGTTTCTATTGGACGAGCCAGTGTTGCCAAAACGGCACTGCCAAGAAATGTCCATTAAAAAGAACTGGTTTCACATTGTGTGTTACTTCACCGCACAGACTGCAGTTGGCAAGATGAGTCAATTAATCCATTTGCAACTCAACAGGAAAACCATCAACAACTATTTTCATAAGTGATTAATGTTTGAATCATTTGTCAAAACTGGAACGTCTGAGGATTTGCTGCTTCTCTCAGTCACATCCTTGTTCACTCAGTTTCTTCGATTTTAAGACCGTGAGTGAATCCTTTTAAAACACAGGATGAGATAGTGAATCTTGAATCCTAAAGAAAGTAGAGAGTAGAAAAAAGCAGAGTGAGTGGAGGCGAAGATGTCGTCTGGTATTTTGTTCAGATATCGGCTTGAAGTGAATGTCAGAACACTCAATAACACCAGTTATCAGGAGCGGCTGCTGCGCTGCGAGTACTCATCAAAAACTGACCTTTCATACTGACTGAGTGTCTCGTCTGTCTCGCTGTCTGTCTCACTGTCTGTCTCACTGTCTGTGTGTCCTGAACATGTCTCAGATCAGGTCTCAGTGACTTCTGAGACCTGAGGAGATTTCATTAGAAAAAGTCATAAAGAGCTGCTGGACTGTCCAAAGAGCACCTGGAGAGAAGGTGACTCACAACAGCACAAACACGGCGACGCACACACACACACACAGACACACACACAGGGATTGTAAAGTGTGCGTCCAGAGAAGCTGTCAGACGCACACACACAGAAACACAGCAGCCTTAAAACATCGGGATATAAACGTCAGGAAGAGTCGCGGCTTAAAAGCAAAGTTGGTTGGAGGTTTAACGAGAGACAGAAAAGACGAGAGCGGGACAAAGCGGCAGATGGCGAAACAAACGGGAAGAGGCCTGATGATAATTTGAAAAGAGCACTCGATGATGTAACAAGTCAATAAGTCATTACCTCACACGGGTTTATGCTCATTCTGCTCGTCTGTGTAAATGGGTTTCGCCTCTTTTCCGTCTTCCCTGAAGGTAAACAGCAAAATCAATCAAATATACTCTGCAGGTGCCGGACCTGCAGGGGGCGCTACAGATAGAACACTGCTCTGATAGTAGAAAATCTACTCAACTGCTCAGATTGAGACAATAATGAAACCAGTGCGCCCATTAAAAATGAGAAAAGACCATTGGGACTGCGACTGGAGGAGACGGGGATCAAACCCCCGACCTTCTGTCTTCTGCTCCCAACCTTTTAAAGAGAGGAGGAAGGTGGAGGAAGACGAGGATGCACACGGGACACAGAAACGAGATCTGCTCCTGAATATGTGATCACCAATCTGAGTGCTAACCGGTATTGAACCACAAAGTCAATACATCACGGTAAACATCATCAGCAGAGGATTTTCTCAGGTAACGATTGTCCCTGACACGTGTTGCTTTTAGATCCATTACATTTGAATATGTTTGTTCATGTTTACAATGAGTCACACGTTTCTCTTAAATCTAAAAAGTCCAAAAACCTGAGATGCAGCAAAATCTACAGCAAGAAAACGTAGGAACAACCTCAGCAGTTCGTCACATATTAAACAGATATTAAACATTATCTCTCTCTAACCTGTGAAACACGCAGCCGCTCGTCTCACGCGTTATTTAACTCGTACCAATTTTTTTTACGACTTAACATCCTCAACAATTTACCGAGTCGTTACCGACGGCCCCGGCTGCTCGAGCTCCTGTTATCGTTAAGTCTGAGGCCGAAGCTGCTTTCATGAGCTCAGCAGTAAAATACTGGAGCTGGGGACAGAAGCTCAAACTTCAACAAACTTCCCTCAGACACGGTCACGTCACCAGGTTGTTTGCAGTGCAGAAGTTATTAATAGAGTCAATAGAGTCTGTAAAATGTCATTTTAATTATAACCAATAAAATAGAATGACCCCATGTGCAACAGACTGTTTATATAACCTGACCTTTGTGTCTTAACAGAAATATCTACAGAAGATTCAATGTGGATCAGCTGATTGATCATTTATTTGTTTTACCACTTCGTCAGTTTTTATTGGAATTCAGTTTGTTCACTGGAAACGTTTGGATTCTCCAGCTTCCCCCGACCGAGAGCTCGGCCTCTTCCACTTCGACAGTAAGTTCAATAAAGACTTTATTAATGCTGGCTATTAAAAGTGACCTTGGGTCCTATAAACACGTCGTAACGTCAGAGAGACGCAGGGGAGCAGCGGGATTCCTCCAGCAGAGCCAGCTGGAGTCCCCGGCACCATTAACCTTAATGGTGGTTTCTGTTTAAGCAGCATCGATATGAGCGGAGGGCACGTAGGTCACACACGTGCACGTACTTCACCGCAGCAGCTCAGTAATGACAGTGGAAACCGTTACCTGCATATGTTGACGGATTAAAACAGGCAGAGATAAGAACGGGACAAACACAAGCACGGCAGAGGAAACACAAATTATACACATGGACTCATTGTGCACCAGGATCAGTGCAGGTCTCTGGGACCCGAGGGACATGGGATCACAGGAAGAAACCGAAAACACTGGATTAGCAAAGATCCACAGAAGAACCGTGACGAGTTCTCCAAGATGCGTCCGATCAACCTACGAGACAAATACCTTGAAAAGAACCTGTCCAGACTCCTGACGAGCTTCAGTGTTGTCTCCCTTTACTACAGACGTTTGACTTTTTAACTTTGCAGAACTTTTACGTTAAAAGAAAAAACCTTTAAAAACACACTAGAGGAGAGAAACACTACAAAATAAAACACCATGTCTCCTCTTAAGACAAAGACTAACGGCAAATATTGATCTGATTTACTGCTCTTCGTGTGAATCCAATATATAAATCCATCCAGTCATCCATCATCTGTGCCACTTATCCTCTGAGGGTCGTGGGGGGACTGGAATCAATCCCAGCAGACATTGCGGCCGGGCGCTGCCTCGACAGGTTGGCAGACCAAAGACACACATCATCCTCGCTCACATTCACGCCCATCGGCAATTTAGAGGCATCAGTCAAACCTGCAGGTCTTTGCACTCAGGCAGAAAGCCGGAGAGAATCCACACAGAAACAGAGAAGACATGCAAACTCCACACAGAGAGGACCCGCGGGTTTGAATCCCTCCTCGCTGGGAGGCGACAGAGCAAACCGCTGCACCACAGTGATCAATACAATATATGTGCATAGTATTAGTGTGTGTGTGTGTCTGTGTCTGTGTGTGTGTGTGTGTGTGTGTGTGTGTGTGTGTCCACATTCCCATAGCTGACAAATGCTCGAGTCTATTGTATCCACACGTGGTTATGCAACAGTCTATCAGGAGGAAACCAGGTGCATAAATCAGCTCTGTGCAGCCTGCTGGTGTGTGTGTGTGTGTGTGTGTGTGTGTGTGTGTGTGTGTGTGTGTGTGTGTGTGTGTGTGTGTGTAGATTTATGAGTGTGAATGTTTGCATGGATATTGTCGGTATAAGCCTAGATATGTGCATATAGATTAACTCTGTTTGTGTGTGTCTTTGGAGGTTTGTTTTCTTTTTGTGTTCAGCGATTTTTGTTTGCATTTTTCTCCTGTCAGTTTAGCGAGTGTGCGTGTCCGTGCGCGTGTGCGTGCCTTTTTATTGCAGAGCCATAATCCCGGCCGTGTTAGGAAAACAGTTCCTGGCACAGTGGCAGCGCAGAGTTGATAAACGAACTTGACCTCAGAGTCCACAGATAATATTCTGAACCATCTATCTGCAGAACTACTATCTGCTTTCTGGAGAGATTAGACGCGGAATTCTGCTGAGAGCTGGAAACTTGGAACAATAAAAAGATGAACATGTTCAGCGGCTGTCCTCGTTATCACAGACTTTGTCTTTTCATAATGAGACACGCAGCTCTCAGACTAATGAAGATAAATACATGAAATAAAATAGTTTAAAATATGAAATGAAACAGTAATTAATCATTTCAAGTTAAAAAACAGGTTTCCTTTTGTTTTTGTGCTACGTTAATAAAAACTGATTCATACTTTTACATTAACAATGGAGGTACTGACCCGCGGAGGTTCATTAACCAACTCAGCAGTTTCTCTCTACGGAGCTTCACCACTTTTCATTTCATTGTGTTGGTTCCTCAGCCTCAGCTCTGAGCTGCTGGACGCTCCTTCACATGTTTGCTCTGTGGCGCTCAGCTGGTTCAGCTGGTTCAGAGCTGCCTGCAAATCAAACAGCAGATTCCTCCTTCAACAGTCACCTTCACTCTATTAAAACTGAACCGAATTCATAAGAATCATAAGTTAGGGTCTGAAGCGCTGAAACATATAAGGTAAGAAAGATGAGAACACAAATTTCTCTTGGTGACGTGGCAAAGTACTTTCCCCTCGACATTTATGACTTTACAGATTTATTTTTTACTCCCATATTAGATTTTTGTGCATCGAGTTGAGCGGAATTTAATCCTTATACATTAGTTTGAGTCTCTGCTCAAACAAAATGAGTCTTTTGTGCCCTAAACTGAACGGATCCAGATTTCCGAGGGAACCAGTCAGCGCAGCGGGGCCTCGCTCGGCTAAAAATAGGATTCATTACCTCAAGTCATTACCAGTGCTCAGACTGGACCGGCAGGCGGACTCAATCCAGCGGGTCAGTAATGAGATACAACACACCGGGTGTTCAAATCAAACACACACTGGGCGACGCGGAGCTCAGACGTCAGGATCTGTTTTACAAAAGAGGCAGAAATATCAAGCACGATAATGAGAAGGATAAAACAATAAATAATAAAACGCCTGTTCCCCAAAGCACACAAACATTTCTGTTATTTTCAGGAAACACTGCAGCTCTATTTTTATCTCGTGGTCCCGTCGCTGGTTTGACTTTTATGTGCTCGCAGCGGAGCAGGATGACGGCTGGCAGATGTTGTTAGTGTCACTCACACTGTGTGACATGTTCCCCACTCGCACAGTGAGTGAGGAGGAAATAACATCGGTACACTCGTCTTTTCTGGAGGGGGGGGGAACCTTGAAAAAACGCCCTCGAAACGACGACAGAAACAGAAAACTCCTGAAACATTCAGGGTCCAAATGGAAACGTCCTGATTGGTGTGTAACGTCATCCCTAAATTAAAACCCCGTCATCATTTATTCTGCATTTAAATTATTTGAAAATCAGCCGCAGACGTTTAACTCCAACAATGTGGATTCAAAACTCAGAGTTGTCGTGATTCTGCTCCTGTGTTAAGCTTTTGAAAGACTTTTGATTTGTATTGATGAGACTTTTTAGGATTTCTGATGTGTTGTGGATCTTTTGTTGAACTTTGTGTTACGGACTCTATCCTTGTTCTCTTCCTTGTGTTTGGTTTTGTGTCTTTGTTGTTTGCACTTAAGTTTATTACTTTCTGCTTTATTTTGAACTCACCTCTGGATCTTTTCTGTTTGAGGCCATGACCAAGATTTTCTACTCCTCAACTTGAACCAAACTTATAATTACATTATCTTTTATTGACAGACACATAACTCATGTCAGCGACACCCGATCAATACCTCAAAGTCCATGTGCATTTATCGAGTGTGTTTTTCCACAACCTCTGTTTTCTCCAAACACTAATCACTCAGTATTAACTGGGTTTTTTCCTTGACTGCTAAATTAACATACTCACTATAAATAATTAACCACCTTCACCTTGTGTAAGAGCTCAGAGCCATAAAGAGCCACTTCAACACAAACAAAAGGTCACATATTCAATCTAATAATTCATTAAATGGGTTTTGTATTCAAACTGGTTGTGCATTCACAGTGATTTGTCGTCACGCAGATTTTAAATGATCAAATATTAGTGCACAGAATAAACGTTGAAGCAAAGTGCACGACTATTTCTTCTCCTTCCTTTTACAGAAAGGGATTCAGACGACGCAGGCACTCGAGGAGCGCTTGATTTATTCCGCCAGACACTCCAACAGCAACACAAGTGTGCATCAGGTGCACTTGATCGAACTTGTCAGGTTGAACGTCTCTTCAGCCGGAGCTCGTCGGGCTAAGAGCGAAGCGCGGAGACGACGGGGTCGAGTCCCTTCATGTAGCTGAGACGTTCTGCTTCACCGAGGATATGAAATGCTGCGTTTTCCTAAAAGGTCACATTCCATGAAATTCACTTGTTCTCCGGATTATACAAATTGTATGAACCTTAGAGCTGCAGTGTTTAAAACCTATTGTTCTTAAACTCGGCAGAATACAAAATAATCTGCTATTTTTGGCCTTAACAAGAAATGATTCATTATATTCAAATATATTTAATAAATTAAATACTAACTGCGTTTTTGTTTTCATTCTGATAAAAGCAAAGCCTGGACTCGACCTTGTTTCTGAGGCCGCTGCTTAAAAACAAGTTTTTCTCCTTAAAAAATATCAAAAACACTAATAAATCAAAACAAGACTTCAAGGGCTTCGTCACTGAGGGATAATAAACTCTAATTTTAGAAAGTAAAAGCTTCACAGGATCAAAATAACAAAGGAAGTCTCCTCTGTTCGGTCCCTCGTCGATAATGATTCAAATCTCAAAACATAAAAGCCATCACGTCTGTGTTTATCACCACGGCGGCTCTCCGGTCGCAGACTGTTCAATCACAAGATTAATGCACGGTTTGCTGATGTGCGAGCGGACGACAGAAAGCTCTCCCAGGGAGCAGTGCATGATGGGAATATGGGAACCACGTCCTGGTAAATCATCTCCTATTGGAGCGCTGCTAAAAATAAGCCCTCCCACGGAGCCTCGTGTGCAGCGGGACGCAGACGGGACGGGACGGGGGGGGGGGGGACTAACCACCGATGAATGTTGTTATCCAAAAACCCGGCTGAAATACTGAGGCTATTAAATCTCTGTTTGCTTTGAATAAATCTACGACTTCTGACGGGAAACCGAGCGCAGAGAGAACGGAGGAGACGCCGAGCATCAATCCAGATTCGACGCGGTTGCGTTTTCGGCTCCAGGAATAAGAAACTGTGGAAGATCAGGATTTCTAAGTGGATGGGTTTTCGGTCGGTTGGTTTTATGAGCTCATGCTGAGAAAACACTTCGGTAGTTTAATGTCGTAAACGTACATTTTCCAGGATTTTCAGAGTCAATTTGTTCCGTCAGTGAAACAAAATCGGGTTTTATTGTCAAATGAGGAAAAACATTGTGTCTTCTTGCACCACAGTCTGTTAATGTCAAATTAACATCTGATCAACAAGTAATAAATCCATGTTCAGACAAATAAACAGTACTTTAGTAATAGAATAGTAATATCTGCCAATGTGAGCCTCAGAAATGCTTTTATATTTGCAGATATACTTTTATTCTACAGAAGAAACAACAGACAAGATCTACTTTTCTGTGAGTATTTGTTACGTTAAAATATGTTTATTATCTTAATTTAACTTCTATATAAGTTTTTATGTTTTCTATTTATTTATAGTTGTTTATAGTCAAGTTTATGGTTAAACTATAAAATATCAAAACACAATTACAATTACTTATGATAAGCTTCTGATTGCAACATCTTTAGATCAAACGCATATGTTTCCAGTTTCCTGTTCACACATTCGCTTCCTGTGGCAAAGCAAATCAGCATCGTGGCTTCGAGCTAAGTTCAACCCCGGCTGAGCGGTTGTCCTCTGACCAAAAGGTCGGCGGTTCGATCCCAGTCTTCCCCATTCTGCATTCTGAAGTGTCCTTGGGCAAAATACCAAACCCCATAACTGCTGATATTGTAAGTGCTGCACGTAGATGCGCTGTATGACTGTGTGTGTGTGAATGGGTTTATAAATAAAGACCATAAACCTCTGTGAACTTTGACCTGGCCTGCAGTGTGTGTGTGTGTGGCCGTGCCCTACAGGCTGTTGTAATCCTGAGGATCTTGTGATTTGACTCCATGTGACCGAGCTGTGATTTCAGTCGGTACGTTTCCTGCAGAGAGAAACTTCCTGAGGTCTGGCTGGTGCCATCTCATCCTGCTGTTACCGGCTGCACACTCAGCCCTGCCAGGATAAACCGATGACTTCTCACCAACCTCACAACCGAAGGTAAACACTGCGAGACGGGGCGTCCGTGGCCTCGTGTTCGAGTCCAGGAATGTGCTCGCTCTCTCCCGCTCTCTCCAGCAGAGAGTTAGTTGTGGGTGGGAAGCGTCCACCCTCCTCTCAGATGGAGCGGAAGTCCAGCCAGTGCATCCAGGCACATGGACGACCCTCCCAGGCAAAGTGCACTGCTGCTGCTGCACACAACTCAAAATCAAAGCATCCATCTTTTCCTTCCTCTCCATCATTCCTTCCCCTCAGCTCTTAACCTTTGCTCTCCATCCTCCTACTCTTTTCTGCGTGTCCTCGTTTTATTTCATAACAAGCTCTCTTTTCTCTGCCCCCTGCTTTTAATTTCTCTTCCTCCACATTGTCTGCAGTGAGCACCGACGCTCGTTTCCAGTTGAGCTGAACAAAGAGGTCAAAGAGAAACAAAGAGCAACAAAGGAGACGAGCAATCAGGAGAGCGATCAGGTCATCTGTGATAAAACTGCGCCCAGATTCCATGACTGAGCTGCAATAAATCGTAAAATAAAATTTTATAGGCACATAAAAAAAAAGGATTTAGCAAGAAGCAAATATCCAATGTCAAAACCATAGACGGTCCATTTTCTCATTGTAAAAGATGAAATGTGTTTGAAAAACATCTGGTTCTTTGATAAAATAGTCAAAAGTAAAAGGTCAATGGACGAATGAAAGAAAAGAAGAATCTAGAGGATTACATGTAGTAAATAAAGATGGACGACACGTCTCCAGGTCGAATATCCTGGATTCAAACGGCGCCATCTTGCACGTTTTGGAGTGAAAGTCTGCACGTTAGCAACCGAGGTACAGAGTCATGGTATCGATGTATGTAATTAAAACCAAACATAGAAAAATGAATACTTCAAAAAACATCAGCGTGAAAATATGACCTAAAATGACAGAAACCATCTCTGAGAAATACTTTAACTGTGTAATTTGGTCCATGTCCCATCCGCCTACATGGAGGAGGCTGCAGCGTTGTTGGGAGACAACACAGGAAGTCTCCAGGGAGTTTGTTCAGGATTCTTCAAAAAGGCGTCTGGAGTTACGAGCTGGTATCTGATGAACCACACCCACCTGCACTTATCAACACAGCCCTTCAGACTGAGGTCAACACTTTCCCCCGGCAGCAGAGAGTTAAATTCGTATCCAGCAGAATGATTGTGGTCGTTTGTGTGTTGGGCTCAAACTGCTTTAAAACGACTTATTTCCAAAACACAGCCTGAGGATATTATGATGATAATGACGACTGTAATATATCTGGATTACTGCAACTCGTTATTCACCGGGCTCCAGAAATCAATCAACCAACCGACTTTGACTTTTTCCAACGAGAACGCGAAAATATTTGCTTTATAATTGATTTAAAAACCTTATTCCTCCTTAAATCACTGAAACCTCTGCTGGTACTTTTTGATCTGTTCACCAGCCGTTACTCTGGAAACACGGGGGCAAGAGTGGGTCGGGCTTTTACTGTGAGAGCTCCACTGATATTTAAATGAATATTAAAAACTTTTAATTAGATGCTTTATCCTTCTTCTCCCGCATCAACTTATTCAAATGTGTTTTTTCTGTTTTTATGTCAGTGAAGCGCTTTGTTAACCTGTTTTTTAAAAAATGCTTTGTAAATAAGGTTTGTATATGACTATCGTTTATGAAATTTCAAGTAAATCGGATTCACGTGAGAGCCGTGGCTTTTCCAAAATTGCATCGTAGTGTCTCGATGACAGCGCCACCATCAGGCCCGTTAGTCTCTTGTTTCATGGGAAGCGTTTTATTTCTTGTTTCAGGGCCAAGATTCATGTTTCTGTCTCGTTCGAGGCCTGAACCCAAATATCACTACTCTGACCTCAGGTTCAAACTCACAGTTTCACAACCAAACATGATATGAAATGATAAAACGAGTTAAATCAGACTGTGATGAATTATCAGCGTCTTATTTATCCTGCTGCGTTTTAAGCCTCTTCTCCTGCCTCTCGCCTCTCTGCCCACCTCGCAGCCTTCTTCACACAGACACAGGAAAGCAAATGTTTGGAAAGGACCAGACCGCTGGATGCCAGGTGGCACAGGACAGAGTGTCTGTCTGTGCACCGTGCCAGCTCCGCCTGCCGGCCTCTCCAAACCTGGAGTTTGGCAAATGTTCCTCCTGCATGCAGCTGGAAAGGGTTTGTATCTAAACTTCTCCTCGACACACGGTTCGTACGACCGATTCACACATTAACAGCTGAGACGTTACGTCTGCAGTGTAAACACACGGCTCGAATTCCTCACTTTATTGTGGAATTCCACTTAATTCTGGTGGTTTAGAGCCAAAAGTGTTTTAAATGTCAAAATTTTACAAATTTACTTTTGACAAATTTGTTTTATTTCAGCCCAAAATCCAAATTTTCCATTTTATACAAAAACTGGGCATAAAAATAACAGTTTACTGCACCATCAGTAAATTCAAAGCAAATTATTTGCACGATATTTTTGGAATTTATGGAAAATCCAAGAGCATGACCAATTTATCAGTTGGCTGTTAGAGTTTGACCAGTCTGAACCTTTCACATACGTGTGAGAACTTCTATTTAAAGTTGGTATCTGTATGGGAAATATGGAAAGGACCAAAAACTCCACATCCGTCCTTTAAAGAATAAATGACCCGGGCAATGTAAAAGTTTCTATCCGGCTTTTTGCTACATGAGGTGTAACATGAAAAATATTCAATACAATGAGGTGAAAGGCAATAAACTGTTGTGTGAAAGTGCTTTGAGTCATCAAGACTAGAAAAGTGTGAGATAAATACAGACCATTTCACTTAAGTTTTGTTTCTTTAGTGATAGTTCAGTGATATTTCAGCGTTTGGCGAGTGGTAGTTTCCCAGATGGTCGATATAACACTTCAGTCCTGAGAACAAAGCTCTTCTCAAAACCTCACGTTCACCCACTCACACATACACATTAATGTGCTGCTGGTGGCAAAGCACTGACCTGCACATACAGAGCAGCTCTGAGGATCCAACCAGTGCATTGAACAGTTGTTAATGGGAAAGATCTGAGCTGGAAGTGGTTTTCTGGGTGTGTGGCCACATAAAAACAAAGATCTTTAGTGCATGTAAACATATTGATTTAGATGTTTTCATATTCATCATCTGGCTCAAAGTGGAACAGCTTGGAAAATCATTTCTTTGAATTTGGAGTGATTAAATGGTTCTGAAAACTGACTGGAACATTTTAGACTTTTCATCGTATTTAACTACTTGGATGTAAAAACAGTGAACGACAACATTGGAGCATCATTATCATTGTTCACAGGCTGGAAGGAGAATCCAACAAGTTCAGAACCTCCGGAGTGATTTCTGTTCGAGCCGACAGATCTTTACAGCGTCTCCTCCGAGCGACTCATCACCAGCTGACCAGGAGCCGCTTCAACAAAAGACCGGGTAATAAACTCACTGATGTCAAACATGTGATAAACAACTGGAACCTGCTCCTCACTGGGGAGGAGGTGGACACACGATCAACCTCATCAACAACACGTTCTGATATTTAGAACTAAGCTGAGGTCCATGCAAGTCAAAGCTGCTAAATACATTTCTGTTAACACGCCACAGTCGTACAGATCCTGCACACACACACTCGTCTCCGGCCTGTGGAGTGTGTTTACTCTGCAGAGCCGTCATATCACTCGCTCTCATCTCGTTTCCTCCACTGTGGTCAACAGATAATCCAACGCTGCATCAGCTGCATCTGAATCTGCAGCTTCTTCCTCCACAGATTCAGAACGACCGTACTGTGAGTTACGTTCAGGCTCAACAGCAGGGTAGAAAAGGAAAGAGAAATCCTAATATCTGCACTTTACATCCTAAAAGAACAAAATATTAAGCTTGAAATTCTCCTGAGTTAAAATCCAATTATCAGCATAAACTATGATTTATCAGATTCTCCTCACACGTCACAAACCTGTAAACAGCTCATCTCCTCTAAATCTGTTTCTGGTTTCACATCAGCGTCTGTGCCGCCTGCAGATTGTGGTGTTGGATGGATGAAGCCTCCACATTCATACATTAGTGTTGATTTCACGTAACACTCGTCGATGGCGCTGGAGAAGCATCACATTTACATATGTCCGTTACCTAAATGAGTCCAAACGATTCCTCCATCACTTCTGCTGCTGGTTGGAATCAAACACTCTGCGGCTGATGTGCGTGTTTACATCTGTGTTCGAATCTGATCAACGACAACACGTGATAATCGTGGATTTACAGTTTAACACTCACATCCACTGAATTTGCTGTTTTAACAGTAGAAAGTATTGAATATTATTTTGTGCAATCAGAGCTGTGTCTCACAGATATTACATTTACAGCGTCCCAATTAGCAAACAGCAAAGATAATTACCAAGGGATCCTATTTTCTATTAACGTAATGAGGAAACTCTAATTCACGTATTTGGTTTCATTACCTCTAATGTAAGACGGGGGGGGGGACTTCACAATGAGTTTACTTTCATCTAATCAAAACCTCCATCTTTTCCTGACATTAACCAAAGTGCTTTTGTTGCCTCAATCACAAATGAGACAGAGGAAATTTAGTGTTTCAATCGCTGGAAAAACAAACGTTGTCTCGGAACATAATCCAGCCGCCGATTACTCCGTATTACGTTCTCTGCCACGAGAACCTAACTGGGAAAGTTTATTTCTGCACTAAACCTCCTGAAGTTATCTGTAGGTTCTGTGTGTGAGAACGCAGTCAGGAGACAGACACGAAGAAGACGCAGACGTCAAGAGCTTTCGGTGAAATAGGACAAAGTTGATGTGTTGAAAACAGAAAACACCTAATCTCTGCAGTGGAATTAACACGTCATTAATGTTTAAAGTGCCTGGAGATCTGGGGCTGTACAAATAAAAGTGAATTGAACGTGCTGCCTCCTGCTGCTCTGCCCAGACGCCAGATGAACGCTACGGGCACAAGTCTCTGTTGTTGAGAACGAGCCTGACACGGACAATCTCCTGCTGCGTCCTTCGTACGTGGAGAGAAGAAGCGACTGTCCAGACATTTCTCTGAGTTCATGTCTGAAAACAGCTTCACTGAATTTGAACAGAATTTGCAGGAGACAAGTTTGATGCAACAAGAGTTCATGAGGAAACAGTGAAGGTTGTGTGTCTCCTCCAGGGTCAGAATCACAGATGATCGGCTCTTCAGGGGAAAACATCTAAATCTATGATATATTAAGTTTAAAAATACATGTTAGAATGAGTTCAAACTAAAAGAGGTGCATAGTTACAGCATGTGTTTTGTTCCTCGGCCTCACGCTGCCTCACTTAGAGCCTCGCCGGTCTGCGCTGGTTAAACCCGTCTGCTGTAAACAGCACTTAAGGAGGCATTTCAACACTTACTAGAGTTTCACACTGAAACTCCTGCCTGCACCGCTGCAGAGCCAACGGCTATATCTCAGAACTGCAGCTCCGCGTCGGACTCACGGTCGCTCATCTTGTCTGGATAAAAATAGAAAAAAACTCAGACACGACGTCGACCGGCTCGTTTCTCCCACATGTGCTCGTCCATATATCTGCACCGGTCGGACGCTGATGAAAAATAAACACTGCGGAGCTCAGTGCTTGACTCCCGGCCTCTTTAGGGCGTCTGTGTAAACAGTTGGTCCAGTAGAGACCAAATATGTCCAACAGAGCTGCAGAAAGACACGGCCCCTCTGCAGCTTTACCACTAAAGTACCTTTAAATTAACGTGACAGCCGAAACCTGTTGATTTAGTGACCTCGTGGTCTCATTCAGCGTGTAGCTCACACCAAACTTCGTGCTTTTATAATTTCTTATCACTTTTTAGTTTATGTGTGTGTGTGTGTGTGTGTCTGTGTGTGTGTGTGTGTGTATGTATGTGTGCATGTGTGTTGACTGCAGGTGGGCAGCCTTCAGAACAATGCACATGCACCCCTCAGTCCCTTTGAAGTCAGCTTTCATGTAGAGCATCTGAAACATACAGTGATATTTCATTTGGCCGAGGGCTTCTCAACGTGCACACGTGCACACGCACACACACACTTCAGTCAACTTTCAAACATCTGAGACGTTTACTCATCTAACTCTAAATTGAAGAATCTGGCGGCTCGTCTGATCGGCTTCACACTTGGCAGATGTGTGGCTGAGAGTTCAGTTCATGAATTCAGGAGAAGGAAATCTGTGTCCTGCTTCCTTCTGAGGCTGCGTTTGAAGACTGATGGTGTCACATCGGTGCAACTGCAGCTTCCATATACTCGAGTGACGAAGAATCAAATGGGTGGATCCTTCTCACTGATCCAAACCGAGATTCACTGCACAACTGTGACGAAGCTAACAAGCTAGCTGTAAAGTCGGCCAGGCTGCAGGAAGGGCAGCGGATCAAAAGGATGCAAGATGCAACCGTTTCTTGATATTGTGAATTTCTTATATTGAGGCTGTAGTCACCTGGACAACTACTGTGACTCCAGGGTTCAGTCATACGGTGTAATACAAAACTAAACATGGAATATTTAGAAGATTATTCATGTAATTCTAATAGTTCCTTCTTATACAAGCAAACAGGTGAAAACTGTTCTCTGTGCAAACTTCTGTTTTCTACTTTGACAAGTTAAGTCACTGTTCCCAAATCTTGGGGAACCAAAAGAAGAAATAACACAGTTTTAGTGATTTGCATCCTCAATAATATCTCAATTTATGTGGTAACATTGCTTATTTCCTAGAAAACTTATTATAAAAGAGAAAGTGTTCAACTGTTAATGAATTTATTAAAGACGCAGATCGACTGAACTTTAAAAAATGTGAAATTACTTGGGTATACAAAAAGGGGATTATGTTGGTAAAAAAGTTTTTCTTTCTATAGTAAGAACCACAATTTCTTTCAAGAATATTACAACATTATAAAGGAGATTATGGAACAGAAAATGTAGTCAGTTCTCATCCAGGTGTCTCAGTAACAATATGCAGATTCAATTTAAAAAAACATCTTCAAAGGTTCTGGATTCTCTCGTGTGTTGGAGATTAATGACATTTTATTTGTATCAGCTTTGGATTTCTCCTCCAGACGTCTCCTCCTGTAGAAGTTTCCATTTCCCTTGCTTCTTATTTTATATATTCTCTCACCTGCATGTGTGTCTCCATTCTGCTCCTCTTGGCTTTTGGCTCTGATATTAGCAGCTTGTTAAAGTGTTCCTCTGCTCCCCTGGGTGAACATCTCTGAAATGGAGTGGGGATCATGGGTCGTTGCTCGGGTCGACTCACCGTGAAATATTTACTGACTTTATGAAACGTGGCAGAGTCTCGGGTCTTCAGCGTTTCTCGCTCCCGGCATTAAAGAACATTTAACCTTTTCAGAAAGAGGAAGCTGAATAGACAGAGTTGAACGTTGTGACCGTTTTAAGTAACTCTACATAATAAATTGAGGATAAAAGCTTCAGTCGAATGGATAAAATGTAAATGTGAGTAGGGAGTCGGGAGACGGCAGCAAAATGAAAATGTGTTTTTATAAATAAGAGGAGGATGAGGTCGGCCGCAGCAGCAGTTTGTTCAAACAGAAATCATAATAATCGATCACACGTCCGATCCTTCAACACTTTGATTCCCTTCATCAGCAGAACATAAATGATGAGGCAGGTTTCCACGAACAGAAAGGCTGAGCTCGCTACTGTGTGACATTCTTCTGTAATTTTTTAAACCAACAAAATGTCCTTGGCAATTTCAGAGCCGATAGAAATAGGCAGTTTTACATGATCTAGCTTTTAAAACCCTAAATAATTAAAGATAAACTGTGATCTCTCACATATTTAGAAACATTGAACTAAGGAATGTTACATTTTTAAGTTAATTATTGGATTCCCCAAATGGTTGATGAGTTAATTAAATAATGAATTCATTATATTTGAGAAGATTTTTAACCCCACAACAATCTGTGGGTCATGAAATGCAGACGCTCTCTGTGAAAGATCATTTCAAATTCTTAAGGCGAAAGAAACAACAGATAACTGGACACACATGTTCTCGACCTTCAAAGACGACAGAGATGGTTTAAACCGAACAACAGCACAATCAAATTACAATATTCAAAGAGGCGGTTTGACCTGATTAAAAACTCTTTTGCAGAATCAACAGCAAAAAGCCCCTAAGCAGATACTTTACACTGGAAAATCCTTTGGACACAGAGCGAACTTCAGGGAGGAGCAGACACAAGGAGCCGAGGAGAAGAGTTCCCTGCGTTTCAGCTTGAAGAAAGTGCCTGAGTCTCATTGGAGGCGACGGCCGACTCCACCAGCCTCCAGCCCGCATGTATAAATAATGAGGGAACATTTGCTTTCTCACTTTTTGGGAACTTAGCAGACGCTCTCATCTGGAGCGACTGAGGGAGAGAGAGTGAACAAGCAGGAGGTTTCAACGAGGAGCCAATGAAATAACTTCTACTGCCTTTAAGGAACGTTAGTGTAAGTGAACAGAATCTGTGTGTGGAGTTCGATGTAAACTGCTTCAAGAGACCAAGGTGGAGGGTTCATTTAGTGTCAGAGGAGAAAATGAAAACATTTAGGAAACAAGATCCAATTAATCTACAACCCGAAAGTCATTTTAGAAGTTCAGGTCTGCTGGATTCAATATCACAGGCTGCTAGAGACGCACACACACACACACACACACACACACACAAACACACACACACACACACACAAACACACACACACACACACACACACACTACAAATGATACAAGCAGATTTATGTTAATAGAAATTTTGTTAAAAACACTTTATATTGAATCAGTGGGACAGTCCAGGCCAAGACTCCGGGTTAAACGTTTCTCCACAGAAAAAACAAACCTTTGGAAACTGTTTTAGGTCCAGACGACATTTTGACTCATATCTAATAACAGATATCTGAATATGAAGGAAGATCAATTAAAAAGCAGAAAGCCGATGTGTTTCGGTCAGTGTGTTCACACCTGCTCTAACGTGATTGGTCAAACCGGGACCAAGAACCATGAACCATATTCACAGGACTGAAGAAAACACCAGAAAATATTCACATTTACATTTCTAAGATCTGCGTCTGTTTCCATGTTTCCACGATTTCTTTCTGTCATCATTCTCACATCTCTTTGTTTTCAGATGGTGCAGATAACTCTGATTTCCTGCACCAGCCACAAAGCAGCTCACACTTTATACATTTACCTGATATTCAAAGTGCATGTTTATGCTTCAGGCCATTTTATTATTCCAGTTCATGAGCACTTTGTATTGAGCTCTGTTCATATCGACACACACAGATAAATACATATCGACACACACAGCAGCAGCAGCAGCAGCAGCAGCAATCTATTAGAAACTAAAAAGCCATCCACTAATGGAGTTCTAACATTTCATAACACGCTGTCATGAAACGTCCCTGCTTTGTTTTTGGCTGAATGAAGTCGTCAGTGCTCGGTGCTCTCTGACGTACAGCCTGAGGTCAAACGCCCAAAAATAAAACCTCTCTCTCTCCTTTTTATCTGCTCTTTAACTCTCGTCTCAGCCGTCGCTCTCTCTCTTTTCTTTATCTCTCTCTCTCTCTCTCTCTCTCTGCTTCTATGCGACTCTTCCTCTTCTCTTTAACTGGCCCACAAAGTCTTTTTTATCATCCGCCTACTCTCTTTGCTTTCTCCTGTCGTCTCTTCAGTGAACAGGTCATGACAGTAATTCTCAGCTCGCGCACAATACAAGACTCACAACAGCCGATGTGCATTTGTGCACAAAGACACGGGCAATATTCCTCCAACAGGGAGGTTACCTTTTCTCCTGTTTGTTTCCTTGTTGCTTCAATCGTCAACAGGATTAAACGAATATACACAAGACGAGATTTATGAGTTGTTGTGAACGCGTCTGAGCGAAGAATCTCCCGCTTGTGAGCGTGTGCAAGTAGGAACAGCTTGACTGACTTTAAGGGGACAGTTGGTGTCCTCTCTTAAAAATTAAAGACACATTTTGTTTCCTCTATTCTTTCTTTCCACCCTCCTCGTTTTTTTGGAGGCACTCCTCTTCCTCCCACACTGTCGGCTCTCGCCACCCCGTGAAGGACGGCGTGAGCTCGGAGCCTCGCAGTGTTTAGCCGAAGCTGCGTTCAGAAGCAGCTCTGACAGCGGAGCGTGTCAAGGACTGGAGGTAATTACCTCAATTCAGCGGCTGAGACTCGCACAACAGCCCGAGAGGATCGGGGAGATTTCCACCTCATCCCGACGCAGCTGAGGAATATGCAAATCACATCTTCTGCCCCAACACGGCGTTCTCATGTTTTAGAATTACTCCGCATGTGCATGTGCGTGTGTTTCTCGATACAGAAAACGACTGCACGTGAAGTCGAGCTCTGCAGGGTTAGACCTTTAACTTCAGGCAGCTTCCACATCTCATATCGAACCGACTTATTAAAACAATAAATTCTTAGATAAATAATAAATGATTATATTAAAATGAATAATTCAGCGCAGCACCTCACACACTGGGACAGGTGTGAGGGCTACAGCAAACGTAGAGAGGAGAGAGAGGTCAGGGATAGAGATAGTGACTATTGATCCTCGACTGTGTGTGTGTGTGTGTGTGTGTGTGTGTGTGTGTGTGTGTGTGTCCGTCCATGTCAACCAAAAAGATGTTGTCATATTCATTCTTTTACATTATTATGAACAACATGACAACTCCCCAAAAATGAAACCAAAGCATCTTGATCTCCCCCTGGTGGCTTTACTGCAGCATAGGTAATAAAACCTGCCTCCTCCATGTTAGCAGATGGGACATGGACCAAAAGAAAAAGTAAAAGTACACATTGATAGTTTCTGTCAATTCTTATCACACCGATGTTCATATGTTCATGTTTGATTTGAATTAAATTGATGATATAAAAACCAGGTGACATGTCATGATTGACAGCTCAGACTGACACGTGATTGGTCGACCTTGATACCACAGCTCCACGATCACTACACCACGAACTCTGGCTCCGAATTACGTAAAAAGAATATAAAGAGATATTTGGGCTTCATTTTTGGATAGTGGGAGGAAGTGGAGACACAGCGTCCATCTGTATTTACAGTCTCTGGTTTATTTACTGCAATTCCTCAAATAATGAACTTTAATTACAACAGCAGAAGGTAACGGGCATCTTTTATTTCTAATTTGATATTCATCCTATAACACATTATATTTGTCCTCGCGTGTGTGTGGGTGTGTGACAGATGCAGTTACTGACCAAAACTGCTGGATTGTTACATAAGCTCAATTAGATCACACTACACAGGAGAGAGAGAGGCGAGAGAGAGAGAAGCTCATTGTGATGTGAAAACAACTCCACTGGTTGTTTCTATAGAAGTCTATGAGAAACTGTTCTACTTTTCACTTTATTTATAACGTCAGTAAACATTTTCCTGAGGAGTTTATGTCTCAATCTCTAGTTTCAAGTCTTCTTCAATACAGCTGATGTTCATTCAGGCTTCAAAACGGAAGCTAACAAACTGACTGGTGACGAAACAGTGGGTGAATATTAACTCTGATTGCATTGTCAACATCTTCTATATTTCTGTTCATTTGCATGTGTCTATTATTTGCACATATTTTGAGGCAACGTCCAAACACATTTAAAATCTGGAATCCAACTAAATCTGGCGTCTCCACAGAGTTTTTGAGCAGGATTCAAAATGGGAAAGGTTCCTGTGCCAGAGCCGAGAAAATAAAAAACTGCAAAAATGGCAGTAAACATGGATCAAACTGACACATTAGTATTGTACATCGACTCAGAGAGACTCTTGAATCAGCACATTTCTTTGGCCATCATGATAACCATTAATTTAGCTGCTACACAACCGCAGCTCCCACGCTGACAGAAGCTGACACGAGGGAGGGAAACACATCTCCCGTGTCTGATACACATAAAACGCACACTGCCTCCGCCCAGAGAGAAACTAATGCAGCGTCAGAATGAATAATGAAGCGAAATGAACGGTAATTAAGACAAGCAAACGGGCCACATCCAAACACACAATGTCAGCGTCTTGTAATTGGTCCTTAAACCCACTCAATCCTTCCATATCCAGGCATAACAAAGTGAAACTAATGGATGAAGCTGAGGAAAGAGACACAAAAATAGCATCAACATAATGACGCTGACGTCTTTACGTTTCCCTGCAAGATAGAAACGACACAATGCTGCTTTAATGGACTGAATTCTGCTCAACACTTTGTTAGACAACTAAATAAGCTTAATATTTGCATATATGTTTAATCTACTTATATAGGACATATTGTTATGTGTTTTCTCCTGAGTTGGGATATGAAAAGATTCTTGGCCATGTTCCATCATTCCACTCAGTAGCCGACAGCATGTCCTACACTGGATAATGTTCTGTACCATGTTTCACCAAACTCATCAATCCCAGAATCATTGTATTTGACATATGTATTGATTCTTTACATACAAACACAGGAAGTGGCTCTGAATGCAGCTCGTGCTCGCACATTGAACCACGTGAGGTTAAAGAGGACAAACTGCACACGAGTGTAAAAAGCACATCACACTAAAGATATAAACAGAGACGGAGATAAACACCATCCTTAAAAAACAGCGCTCTCACAAGACATATTACTCATAATCAGCCAACCCACGGCTTTGAGAAGCTTTCAGCTGATTTCTTCTCAGTGTTTTGTTGTGTTGATCTGATCCTCTGAAAGAAAACGACTTTCTATAGGACACAAGTTCCAAAACAGCCCGATGAAACGCTGCCGGCGCAGCAGGAGACGACGGGGGGTCGCGGGAGTAAACAAGAGAGACGAGCAGCCTGCGAACTAAAAGACCGTCACATTGTTCTTCTGCCTCGCTCGAAAAAACACCTACAAACTAGACGTTCAACAGGTGGGAGGAAGGTGCACGGATCTGATGGAGATGTAAGAATTTGAGAAGTTTGTAAAGTCTACGTTGTTTGATGAGTTAAACACACTGTTTATACACATGACAGCCATTTAAAGTGAAGCCAGCGCATCTTCATTGCCCCCTGGTGGCTGGTTGAGGTACAGGCCATAAACCCTGCCTCCTCTATGTTAGCAAAGGGGACAATGACCAAACTAAAAAGTCGTAATCGTAGTCAAATAGTTTTTTCACACAGATGTATTCAGTCATTTTGGCCTTTCCCTGTACGTTTTGTAACAACTTGACATTTGATTCTAAAAACAGGGTTAAACATCACGATTGACAAATGAGACCGACGGGAAATGACGTCATTATGTAGGGCAGCGTTTGTATCTGGTAGATTTTAAACTTCATTTCTATATAGTGTGAGGAAGTAGAGACACATCGTCTATTTTTATAAACAGTCTATGATTTATCGTCTACATTCTGCCCTCTAGTGGACAAAAACACCTAAAACACACAATGCAAACAAAATAAGTAATTGGCTAGAAATCAAAAAAGATTTTGATCATCAACAACTGATCAATTATGATAAATTCCTGCCAATCACCTAATCTGTTTGTCCACAACATCCTTATAGCAGATATAAAACTAAAATTTAGACGTAGAAAATGAATCCCAGTGCAAACACAGCCAGCCTGGCACAAGCATTCAGACAACCATGAATCATTTAGCGGTATAGTCACTGGTTACCTTGGCAGTCCAACGGTACACAGACTTTCCAAAAGCATGCAACAACACAACTCGACTTTCTACAGGAAAACAAAGCTACAAAAAGTCGATAAAATCACGAGTGCATCTGGAGAAGAGCGTCCCTGGAGTTATCGTGTGGGCGGAGAGATTCGCATCCACAACTCAATTCAAGAAAAAGTGGCGAGCAGCTGCTGCGGCGGCACAAACTGCTTCTAATGCATCCCATCTAAAAGAGGGTATCTTGTTCTCCAGATGCCCCTACGTGCACCGGGTGTATTGTTCCAGTGCATATAAGGGGTGTGTGTGTGTGCTTGTGTATGTGTGCATGAGTTACATAAGCAGAGAAACTTTTAAAACAGATTTCATCCATTTTGAAAGAGGAAAGGCTTCAAATTAAAAACAGACGGGGGAAGGAGACAGTCGGTGTGAGGAGCCCTGACACCCACACTGATGTTTAACTTGCACCCACAGTGATTTGCATTGACTGTTAAATTTCTGGTCTATAATCTGGCGGCGCTCCAGGCCCCCGTCGCACATGCTCCTTCAGCTGCAGGCTCTGGTGGGCGAGCAGGACAGTGTGTGTGTGAGCTGTGAATGATACGGCTGCGAGTCTCTGATCATCACATCAGTCCAACATGACAACACACTGTACCCGCACCTTTGATCCGGGCGGGTTGATTCCCCGCAGGTCTGATCCATACGTATTACATCACCCTCTGTTAAGTGCATGGTGAGATAAGTGGAGTGCAAAAGGGTTTCAGGTACAAGGGAACACATTTTAAACCTGGTCTTTGGCAAAGTGTCCGTCATTGAACGTCACGGAACAAACTGCATCTGTCTGTGATGTTGTGCAGCATTTACACATGTTGTGTGTGTGTACGTACTCATTTTTGTTGCCTATTTAGGACCTTTTCCAGCATAAATACTGAGCTGGACAGGACCAGTAGACCTCATGGGGACCAAAGCTCGATCCTAATGAGGCTAAACGTCATTTCGGATGTCCTGGTTAAGATACGAACTGTGGTTAGGTACGTTTACTATATTTAAACCTGTGCATGCAGCCAAATCTAAAATTTGGCCGACAGACACTCGCTGAGAATTTCACAACTTCCTTCCTCAAAAGCAAATTTGTGAAAAAGATCAAAATCTTTTCTGCCGTTTACCCTCAGAGACCCAAACAGTTTCTGGGTGTTTTATTTGGCTCCAGCTACATTTGTCATGCACCTCTACGGAAACAACACAACTAGGACTATAGACTTTGAGAGCAATGTTGTAAAAGTAGGCGTTGTCAGGTGCTTTGGTTAAAACTGAGGAGATTCAAATTCAAACGAGAAGCTTATTCAGAGACAAGCAGGTGCAGCAGAGTGACACATCAAGAAGGCAAATTGATTAAATGACAATAAAAGCTCTAAAGGCAGCAATCAAACCCAATGAGCTGCTGCATTAAAACCAACAACACTCACAATAATCCAACACTTTTCAATCTGACACTATTTTCCATCAGCAATTTACAGGATCCAGATCAGCCTCCTGCTTCACATGTGACAGTCGACTGATCAGTGATCTGCTCATCGATAGATAACTGATCAGCGGAAGGAGTCCGGAATCACATGTATGGAAACAATCCACTTTATGACTCATCGATGTGAAGCGTGTTTTCTACACGTGGAGGTCAAACGACTCGAGGACGCAGACACAGACTGTGCCGTTTGTTTTTATGCGTTTAACATCGAGAGGAAATGCAAACTTTGCTGATTTACGCACAAGATTACGCACCAAATATTCATTAGTGCACACAAGGAGGTCTGGAAACGTACAATACGCATAATCATCATCCATTGGGGGGCTTCCAATGTGACTTTAAACGCACACTTGCGCACCACAAAGTCCAAATCAGAGGGATATTGAGGTTGATTTTTCATTATGAGGAAGGTCACACTTCCTCCAGCAGGTGAGCGTGACCTTATCCCACAGAGGTCAACGTTACACTGGAGACACACGCGCACACTGGCTGATTATCTGCGAGAATAAGAACAGATTAACTCACCATTTCTCTGTGGAGACGCCGGCTCCTGGAAGCATGTCACGACTCTAAATCCCCCATTGAGCCAAAAAAAAAATTAAAAACCACACTGTGATTCAGTCCGAGCTCAACGCGACACTAATTACTGGAGATTAGAAAGGAGCAGTGCTGAGGCTGGAGCCGGTGGTCGAGTCCTCGGAGGAGGGGAACCGAGGCACACGCGAGCGGCAGCGTGGAGAAGTGTCCGTGCGCTAAAGGCAGCGCGGAGCGGAGTGGAGCGGCGCGGGGGCAAGGCAGTGCGCGTCCGGAGCGCGGACACATGCACCGGGGAGAGTCCGTGGAGAGAGAGAGAGGGGGGGAGAGGTCCTGGAGTGGGTGAGAGGAGCAGGAGGAGGAGGAGGAGAAGGAGGAGAAACCTCGTGGAGGTGCCCGCGGAGGGTTCGTGGAGAGGTGAGGAGTCCCGGCGGATATTTGGAGAGCCGGTGCCGGAGATGTGTCTCAGTGTGAACTCACAGCAGACATTGACCCGCTCTCTGCGCTGTAGTCCCTCCTCTTAAGCGAGGCAGCGTCCATCTCTCCCTCTCTTCCCCCCCCTCTCTCCCTCGTCATGGTCACTCCACATCTGGTTAATGATGATTCTCTTGTCTGAGCTTCTCCTGCGCGCGCTCACCTGACAGCAGAGGTGATGCGTAGAGGTCACACGAGGGTCAGAGAGTTGAAGACAAGTTTTTCGTCCTTTAAAAAGTTTAAGAATTTTTTGTTTTGACCTGAAACCTCAGTTTTGTTATATGTTTTCTATTTATTGTACTTTTAATTATTTTAAGGAAGGTTAAACATTTCCTGGATCTGCTCCCTGATCCAGATCCTCACTGAAATGGAATGAGTCCCTCCCCGACTCCCCGACTCCACATCCTATCACCGAGTTTCTCATTAATCCATCTTGTAGTTTTTGTCTAATCTTGCTCACAACCCATCCAACGAACAAACGTCAAGTCAGGATCTTTCCTTGACCTTCAAAGTCGAAGCGTTTCCTGAACATATTTAATCAACATGAGTCGGGAATCTTCCAAATCTGGTGTCCATCTTGTTTTCTATACGCACATCATCTACCTCAATAACTTCACTGTAGTATATGAATGTAGGACAAGAAAACATCAGCGCTGAAAATAATCCAGTCTGAACTGTAGCATATTGGGTGAAACAATTCATGATTGTTACGTATTAAAAAAGGACAAGAGGTTTCTCATCTGCTTTCTAGAGAAGAATCAACATCTGACTATAAAGTGCAGAGTATGAAAATAGATTTCTGTTGTGGTCATTGTTGAAAGGGTCCTTGATCTGCTGCTGCTGCAGGTTTCATTGTTTGTTAAATCGTGTCCTACACTTGAAAAGCTTTTGAGTTAAATGAGACTCTCACCTCCGCATGAAGTGAAAACCACACGTTACAAAAACAAACATTTGCCCTCATCACACTTCAACTCCTACGAAGTCCTCGGGAAATTGAGTCAAAATAAATAACTACTTTTTCTGCACGAAACAAATTTATATTTACACTTATAGGAATTAAATTCTTTGAACATTGGTGAGCAGGTAAAACTGTAGCTGAACAGGATGTTTACTCTTCCTCATCATTAGAAACGACTCTGGTGTTGGACTCCACCACTTCCTCTCCTCTGTCCTCCGTCCGTCTGTCCCCTGGCATCCCTCCATTCTTTCATCTTCTGCTCACGTCTGTCTTTTGAACTGAAACATTTTCTCTCATCCTCTGTGTGATTTCCCGTTGTCCTCTTTATTCCACCAGTCAGTCCCCTTCCAGGTATTTCATATCCAGAGCAGTTAGTAATAAAACATGTCCCTTTAATTTGAAATGTAACTCCAACTGCCTCGAACGATCTGGTGCCATGTTGGATGATGGAAATGAAGATGTGAGACCTTTAATGCTATTTAAGGAAGAATGAACACACACAGTGTCAGGCTGAAATCCAGATTTCTTCACATTTAGGCAAAACTTCACAGACTTGAACGATGTCTCGCTGCCCGAGGCCACGACACACATCATCCTCTCGTGCCATGGGAAAATCCGATCAGCGGATTGTGAGATATTGAGTGTGACAAACCGGTTTCCGCCTTTAGCCCCAAACTGTAATTTTAAGAGGGACAAAACAGACCAGTGACACATAACATTCCCTGAAGTTCTGTCAGAATTCGATCAGCGGTGTCCGGTGCATGACGGCGTGACAGATGGCCCGAGGCCGATCCTTCGTCCCACCCACGATTTCTTCGTCAGGAGAAAGCAAAGCAGAGAGGAGAGCGAGCAACGGAGCGATGAAAAGGCTACAAACCTCCTCTCACTTTGACTCACACTCTGGTTTAGTTGCCAAATATGTCCACATATGAAGGAGATGGACTGTTTGCTTTGGTCTGCGCAGGGAGACTGACATAAGGGGCAGAAAGTAGCAAAGAGGGGAAACTAAGGTGTCTATGCTTAAACAGTGAATATTAGTTCCAGGAGTGGGATGATATATATTTAAGAAATACACCAAACCTGCATTAAATGATATTACAAATGATTTTTCTGTATGGAAATGTGCAGTGAGATTACATGTTTACCTTTGATCCTGTGCAGTAAGTGTGGAGGCTTTGAACGGAGGGAAGTGTTGCAGAATCACCTTCCAGTACTTGATGATTCAGTGGAATTAGAGTTATAAATGTATAAAAAACACATGACCCTGAATGTATAAGTCATTGCTCTCACTATCAGTAAGTGCACAGCCGAGCAGGGTTCAAGACAGGAGAACATATGAATTGTTTACTGGAAGCTTTCAAATCTGGAACAACGCTCAAGTTCAACAACCCTCAGGAAATGCATCTGTAACAATGTGCTCAGATTAGATCTGTCTAATCTTTTTGTTCTAAATTAGATTATTACCCGTAAAAAATGTGTCCATCCAACATCAACTTACATCTTTTCCAGTATATTCTTACAACAACAACACGTTTCTCACTGTTTTTCACAAGTTACACCTGGACATATTCTTTTGATAAATGCACCGACAGCGACTCTAGTTAATCTCTTTGCACTCCGGCAGTGACAACAAAGAAATTCTGTTCAGACAATTAAAGATAAACTACAAATAACGATAAATGGAGTAGTGTATCCACATGGCTCCTTTGAGAAGTGAATGAAACACAGTTTGAGACTCAGGTAAGAAAAAGCTAAAAACACTTAACCGTCCAGGTTACATGTTCAGTGGCAACAATAAAGCAAATCTACCCTGAATCTCTGCGTCTCTCTTTCTCATGTTCCATGTCAGACGGATCGTTTCTGTGTAACTCATCCTAATCGTCCTAATCAGCATTTAACAAGCTTCTCAAAAAGCATCACAAACCAATCTGTGATTCTTTTTCAGTGAGTTAATTTGATAAATCAGTCGAGAGGAGACTCGGTGAGAGCAGACCGACTCCAGCGTAAGTTGATTTGAACTCCGGTAAAAGAAGATTCACTCTTACTGCTAAAAATAGCTTTGTATACTTGGTTTGCTAATATTTGTATTTGCAATCTTGTCGTCAGCCTCTTTTGAATCAGATTGTATGTCTCGATAACGTTACTGTGCAATGTCATCAACTTAGAAACAGATGTGCAGCACAGACGTCAGTGAACCATCTAGAGAAGAGGTCAGTGCAACATAAAGTCACCGTCACGAGGGAACAGTTCACATGGAATATATTAACCTCATGATCCTTTTCAAACATACTATGGTTCCATTAAAGCTACATTTTGAGTTTGAGCATCTGTACATCATGACAAGCATGTGCAAAAAGTAAGTACTACACAGGATTTATTGGTGGGTTTGTTTGTTTTTTGGCAGCCGTGAAAGTCAGTCCCACACAAATCATGAAACAAATGGGTTAGTTTCCCACACACTTGCCAAATGTCTTGTGTTTTATGACATTCTAAATGCTCTTAATGTATAAAAATAACTCGCCTTCATCCCGCTCCTCTTCTTCGTCTGGCGTGTCATGACAAAGATGGTGGATTCCTGCCTTGTGGTCAGTTCTGTGCCAGCTTGTTTCACAGAAATACTCTTGTAGATTATTATTTATTCTCCAGTCGTCCACGTTGAGTGGAGTCCACAGATGAAATAAGTTTCCCAGAGTTTGGAAAAGGTCGTCATTCATCTGCTGTCTTTGTTTGGTACGATTGACTCATGAGGGTGTTTTTCGGGTTCAGTGTCAGTTCACCTATGTCTCAGTTTATCTTTTAAAAAATCAGTTAAAAGTCTTAAGAGTTCCCCCACAGTCAGAGATCTTCCACTGAAGAAACCAGATGTCATCAAACAGCAAAGTGACTCAAACCAACTTTCAGTTCCTTGTCCTACTCTTGTTTTTGCTGGTTCCCCAAAGACTCCTGGGCAGCATATCAGCTGTGTTTATACAGCACTTCCTGGTTCAAACCATGTTCGGGTGTAGTGGGAAGATATTTCAAATATTTTAAGTGCATCTCTCTAAAAGAGAAATGTTTCAAATCCACCAGACATAGTTTCATTCAACTAAACATTTGCTGGTTGATTTGTGGACACATTATTGCACAAAGCTTAAATAAACTTGGTGTTTTTGTTGAGTCACCCCCCCCCCATGGTTCAGTCCATACATTGATTCCTCACCTGGTGTGAATCTTCTCAGGGGTTTGAGGAACCAGGAAGTGGATTCTCCTCCTCATGAAAGATGCTAATTAGCCATTGGTAAGAGGTTTAATTGCTGATACGTGTTAGCTAATGTTGTCGTGTTTGAATGGAAGATTAAATGCTAACATTTGACTTGGTTATACCAGGTTTAGAAGGGACTATTTACCCACTTAGATGTTAGCTATTGATGGCCAATGTGAAAGCTTTACTTCCAATGGTTTTGAGTTATATGCCACAGTGTTAGCCTGGAACCTGCTATTTAGTTATTTGTAAATTCAAGCTTGTAAAAATGTTAGCTAGTTAGGGATTTAAGTGCTAGCTTGTCATGCTAAAGTTTTAACACTGAAGATGAACTGCTAATGTTTTTGGTGTGTATGTCAGAGTGTTAGCCTGGGAACTGCTAACTAGCTGTAAGTGCAAGCTAGTAAAATGACAGGGCTGTGATTGATTTAATAAAGTGTTAGCTAGTTATGCTACAGTATTAGCAAACAGGATTAGCTGCTAATGTTTGAGTGTTAGCCCGTAAAGTGCCATTTAATTACATATAACTTCAAGCTTGTGAAAGGTTAACGCTATAATTAAAGAGTCAAGTATCAGCATGGAACTGCTAATGCTATGCCATTGTTAGCATATAGTGCTATTTCTAGCTCTATATCAAGCTTAAGAGATGTTAGGGCTATGATTGAAATGTCTACGTGTTAATGCTAACACTATATTAGCATTATAGACTGTATATAAAGATGGACGACACGACAGCTCCCCGAAAGTGAAGCCAATTGCCCCCCTGGTGGCTGGCTGCAGTATAAATCATACAACTCCCCCCTCCACTGGATTCTGAGGCTTTCTAACTTCCTCAAAGTTCCAGTTTCACTTGAGCAGCATCTGTAACGCGTGGTGGAGTCGTATTAATCCACATGAGTATTGTTTGGAGCCCTGTGCGTGTTGCTGTGAGTGTGTTGGACGCTTCCTGCTGACACGTAGGAAGTGCACTGATGTTTTTCACTGGCCTGCAAATTCCCCCCCGGATAAATGGCACCATATTGTTTCCTAACTACCCACATACGAGGTGCATTACGAGTTGGAATAGAGGTGCAGAGATCTTTGCTCGTGTCCCCCCCCCAAATGGGTCTGGACTCGCCGGATCTCGGAGGTCTGGTGTAATGGCTTCCTGATGAGCCTCACCATTTTCCCCTCTGTCCTCTCTCTTCACAAAATCATGATTTCTCTAGTTTTTCTGTAACCCAGTTTCACGGCAGTTCTTGGAGTTTCTCATGGAGGCTCGATCAGTCCTCGTGCCGTTGTCCTCCTTGTCATGAAATGTCAATGTTTTCTGTATGTAGGCTTCTGCGTACACACGGCATCTATCACGCTGATGGATTGTTTTGTTTGAGTTCACTTTTGCAGCTCTGGTGTTTTAATGGGTAAATAAATCAAAACACTATGAAATAACCAGTTTTTCCCAAATTTTGGAAATATTTTCAATATAATAGGCAGAGTATGTAGAGTTTATACACCAGCATATACTGTATAAACTTTAGGTAACCTACGCATCGTGATCACCCCCCCAAGTATTTTTATAGCTCTCTATGGTTTCATATTGTATATAAATGTTCATATCTCAAGTGCAAAATTAAGCTTTTGTGGTAACATTCTGTGTGTGGAAAAATCCTCCCAAGGCAGGACGATAAAGTCAAGGTACTAAAGTTAGCTTTACAGTCTGCACTCAGACAAACAGGCTTTCAGTGAAACAATATATTTTCAAGTACTTAACGGACATTCAGCTGCAGCCTGGAGGAAACAATGGGTTTTATATTTATCACATCACCATCCAGCACATGATAGTAGCTTGTGGGATCTGTGTTCCTCTGCAGTGCTACAGTTGATTTAATGGGAAATTTAAGGCTGTAAGGAAAAGTGAAACGTCTTGAATACTTGTGTGTCAGCGCAAATTTATTTTTATTCATTATTTCAGATTCATGAGACACTTTTTGGTACAGGGTCTCAAAGGTGGTTAAAAAAAACAAACAGTATTAACAAAGTACAGAATATTAGGGCAACTATCAGCTACTTTCTGTGGATTTTCACTTTCAAGCCGACAAACTTTGTTGGGAACTACGTGTACGAAGTGTTACTCCAGTGTCCTGGGACTCTTTTGGTCCAACTGTTCAAATATCTCCTGGATGTTGTTCAATGTCAAATAGCCTCATGCAAATTGATTGGTGAAAGATCAGCGTCGTAGAGTGAAATTTATTCTCACAGAAATATTATTCACACAAAAATATCAATATCTGACCTGTTTAGCCTTTTATACGCTGCTGTGGAACCAGTTTGTTATTTGATGTGTTTTTAATACATGCATTTTAGATAATATGCTTAAATAATTTGCACGGAAAATCATTTTCACTCACGACTCCCTCACATATTTACTTTGCTCTGCGCTCCCTCTCTTCCCTCCATAGAGACTCGTGGCTCCGGCCTCTTTTTGTCATTATGCGGCTGCTGAAATTGAAATTCATATTCGTGACCCGGCTGTGACTTGCTTTAAAATTGACTTTTAGACGAGACAGACCGTCAGTGAACCTCCAGCCTTCAAACTGGGTCACATCTAAATTCCCACCAAAATGAATCAGATGTGTGCATCGTTTCAAACCAGTGGCCCTGAAGTCTGTCTGTGGGAGGTGATCCCCCTCAAATAAATGGCTGCCAATAAAGGACCCCAGATCCAAACTGGGCTTTATGTGGAGTCAGCATTTCAACAAAACATTTATTCTCTTTTCAGATTGATTTATTTTAATGTAATATGTTTGTAGATGGAAAAAAAAAAAGCAACCAAACAAATCTCTTTGGGTACCTGTCACCACGTGTACAGGAGCATTTGACGTAGTAGAGTGATTTTACTCCAGGGAGCAGCAATCACGCGAGGAGCGCTCACTCTGCAGCCACTTCTGGGGACCGAAATGTCACCCAGCTGCCAAAGAAATGCTTGGCTTGAACAATCTCAGTCAATTAAGGAGCCTTTCACTCATAAGGCTGAAAAGATGCTGCTGCACGCTTCATCGCCTTTGGCTTCAAGTAACAGCGCTGACATGCCTGGAAATCAAAGCCTGGTAAAATTGGCTGATATCAGCCTTTCACAGACATATGAGGACTTTACGTTTGCATTTGATGTAAAAACAATTTACTTGATTCAAGTTGTATTTACTGCTGCACCTTTTATTTGCCTTTGCAGCCGTTCAGCGTCACACATCAAGCTGCTTTCTTTCATTTAACACAGAAACCAAAGTGACCCTCAGTAGAGCTCATACCTCCTCCAAGGCCAAACGGTCTTTTGTATTCAAGTCTCGCCCTCTTTCACACACTCATAGATATCAGTCAATATGTTTTCATCAAGATACATAATTTGTGAATCTGTGAAAATGTCCAAAAGTTTGGTGTAACCTCCGCAGTGGAGTTCATGATGCGTTGGATCCGTCACAGTTCTGCCAGCGATTCTGAGCTCTTGTCATTTTGTGCTGGTTGGTTTTTCCTGCGAAGCCGGTGACCCTGAGTAATATTTGCATTTGTCTTTCCACTGAAATCACCGTCTCTGTTTCTCTAAGCAAAAAAAAAAACCTCATTTGTCGTAATGTGCGTCTGAGCCTGAGAATCTGAGTGAGGCCCGTAGATGTTGTGCGGAGGCAGCGGAGATAACGACCGTCAGCCAGGACCAGTTAGCTTTGATTGTCTCTGCCGACGCCCATATCACTTTCTGTTTCATGCTTCTCTCTCCAATTCCATTTTTCTGTACGGCTCTTTACAGCTCGTTTTTGTGGTTCTGCTCCCTATTTATCTTCTTTTTTGACAACCTCATTTTGGCTTTTTTTACATAATGTTTCACTGCCACTGGTGCTGTTGATATCTTTCACACTGCATCTCACTGCCATGTCAAACAAAGGCAAACACGTGGGTTCAAGCAATGTTTGTCTTTTTTGTTTTTCCTGAAAATTAAGATTTCATGGAGCTAAATTAAAAATAGAAGATCAGAATATTTATGAGTAAACTGCTTCTGATTATTTGTATTTTTTTGTTTTGTTTTTGAGTTATTTTCCAGAACACATTAGAAAGAGTGCAGTGGTTTTTCAATAACCTTTTAAATAAAAGAAAAGCTTTCAGACTTGTGTGTGAAACGACATTAAAGCCCAGATGGAAAAATCCAACAATTTTAATTAAACCGAAGAAGTAAAGAACATTTTGATCTTCGGAGCGAAGACATGGCTTCACAAGAGAAAACAACGGGGTTAACGGAAGATGTGATCATAATTTTGCAGAGAATTAAAACTGATAATAACGCCGGCATGAAATAACAGTGAAGATTCATCTGCATCTGAATTTAGGTTTTATTTATTCTGTAACTAACGTAACAAAACACTTGCTTTGTTTATTCAGAGCTGTGACTTTGACATAGTTTCCTGCAGTAAACCAGCAGTTTTACAGTCTGAACTTATGGTTGCCATGGTTTTCAGTGTCAGGCGCCGGACTGTGGGCTCGCAGCCCGGCGCTGGTCGTATCCATCACCGCTAAGCATCTCTGACTCCCCAGAGAAACTCGCTCGGCCAGTTCACATCCTCATTTCAGGGCTGAATCATCTTCTAATTTACTTGGTATTTTATTTCAGCCCCGTCCATGTTCCCTCTCATAGAATGAAACGTTTTACTCCCTCTTGTTGTCTTTTCTGATTTCTCTTTTGTCTTGTGTCAAGAAAAGAAACTGATGCACATGTAGTGTACGGCTCTTTTTTTCGTTTCCTTGCTACTGTTAATGGGGACAAGTGTGAAACAGCAGTTCTGTTTGGAACAATGACTTATTTTGTTCAGTTGAATAAAAAGATAATTTTCTCTTTCAGTGTTTCTCGTCTCTGTGAGGATTCAGCTTCTACAGTAGATTCACGTAATGATGCGTCATCCCTGGATTTCAGCTTTTAGTTTGGTGAGTAAAAATGTTAATATTGCTCATCAATTATTATAATCCCCAAACATTGTTGAGGTCGGCTCGCTGCGTTTCACTAAAGCTTCCTAAAGATGATGATAATACTTGTTGATTGTATTGTTCTGAGTGGACAGTTTACCTAATGATTGCTTAGTGATGAACTGAAGAGATGTCCAGTGTCCAGGCTGCAGCGCTGGTTGTGCCCTCACAGGTACATTCCTCTGCCTTGTTATCCAACAACATACAGCTGTGTTGCTACGATCCTCTTTCCAGCTGCTGGTCAACTCGGTCAGTAATGAGCAGATTAAATCTGAGAGGTCGTGACTCACTGTCCTTCATGCAAGAATGTTGTTTAGTAGAAAACAAACTGGGCTTCACGCTCACGCTGGCCGACGGTCCACGTTAAAACACACAAACATCTTCTCGGTAAAAAAACAGACAATTTCAAGATGAGTCATGATTTTAAATCTGCAAAGAACCGACGGTTGTGTTTTTAATGGTTTGAATTCTCGTTGGAGTGAAAGCTTTCATTTCAAACATCAGAGCAGTCAGCTGAGCTCACGCTCGGTAGAAACACATTAAACAGACGCCTGCTGTTCTTCTCTGCCAACGACAAATCTGTTCAACATCCTTCAGATAAAAGTGCAGACCCCCCCCCCAGACTGTGGTCAGTGGTGCTAATGGGCCACCCTGTCTGTCGGTCACTCGCGGGTTATTCAATCAGCGATAGAACGAATGTGGCAACGATATAAAGCTAAAGTGAACATCATACCGCACATACCTCAACCACGGCCTAAAACTATATTTAAACCCACTAGATCCAGATTTTTATTTGGATCTGCATCAAATTGCAGACAGTTATAAATACCAGTCGTCAAAACAGCATCAAGATCCATGAATTATTCTCTGGAAATTGCTGAAGAAGTAAAAAATCTTGCAATGTCAAAGAAAGTAGAAAATAATCCTGAATCTGCCCCTTTTGTCCAGATCATTTTCTTCAGTATTTAACACGACCTTCATTCGTCTGTGTCCCTGCTGCTGAACTCGTCTGTCTGTCGGCCTGACGTGTTCTCATCTTCATCAGTAACAGGATGAATTTCTCCCGTCGTCAGTTTCTCACCAGCATTTGATTTGTCACAGGTGACAGAGCAAAACAAGTTTCCTGACAAATACAGACGGTTTATTTGTGACACACAAGTTCTGCAGTTCTGTTCTGCAGGCGTTGGACAGTGAACGCTGCATTTATCGCCGCAACGAGCTTTTGCACAGTTGAACTGGTGCAGCATAAAATCATCTCTGTTGTGGGATGAACGCAGCCTCGCAGTTCCGAAGTGATTCTCAGCAGGACGACATTCAGTGGCTGTGTTTTCCTAATCCATCACAAATCGCTGATGGATGATAAAACCGTTTTATCATGTGGCAACACTTTAGGGAACATTTGGTTTAAGCACAAAATCATTTGTGTTAGAACGAGGGAAACGGGAAACATTGTGGTTTGGGTTAAAATCACTGCTCTGACATTTATTGTTCGGTTGATAATGATGAAGTGAAATCGGTTCAGGGAAGATCAGGATCATGGTTTAAAAACCAAAGCAAGCTGTTGCTCAGAAATAGGAAATGATCTTTTGTATTAAAATCACTTGAACCTACACACACACACACGCTTTTTTACTGAATTACTTCTTTTTATTTCAGGATTAATGAAACAGAAAACCAACAGGAACGTGACAAACTGTTGCACAAACTTCCTCTGTACTCTCTGGCACTTCCTCTCTCACTCTCTCTTCTTGTTTCCGTCGTGCTCTCTCGACCCAAGACGTTTTTCTGCGATTGACGTACTCACTTGATTCCCAATTAATATCCGAAGGGTCGGTGAGTTTGCCATTGTTCTGCTTGAGCAAACTGAGCACAGCCCACTGCACCAAGCAGAGGTAATTAGCTCCAATACACACACACACACACACACACACACACACACACACACACACACACACACACACACACACACACACACACACACACACACACACACACACACACCCGTATCTGCCCACTTATATATACACACACACACACAGACACACACAGGAGCAGGGTGTAATTACAACACTGCCGGCAGTAGAGATCTATTAGAAGATGAGATACTCTTCATTAAACTTTCTGTAACTTTGGCCAAGAAGTAAATCTGTCATTACCTGCAAAGACACACACACACACACACACACACACACGCACACGCACACACACACACACACATCATTACACTGGCTCACAAACTACTTGATTTAATTTTAAGGAAACTAAATTAGTTACATTTAAAACAATTTTAAGGACCTGCTCAGTAAAGATGTTTTCATTTTGTCAAGGACTAATTAAGATGCTATAAAAAACTATGATAATATTGTTCAATTGGATAATATAGTTTATTTAAAAGCCTTTAATTTAAAAAATGTGGTATCGTTTACCTGAATTTGTGGGTATTTGCTTCACTGCACACCCACCTACGCCGGCCACCTGCACCCATTGGTCGTTACTAGCTGCCAATCAAACAATACCCCCCCCCACCCCCACAATGCATATGGTGCTTTATGGTCTATTTGACTCTAATCAGACCATAATTTACTAAATGAACATCTGCTGTATTGAAGAAGACTTGAAACTAGAGATTGAGGAAGATGTGGAACTTGTCTCTTTCTGCATCAGGCCACAAACTTATCAATCACCTCCTGTGCAAGAAAGTTTCCTGTCCTCAAGGTGCATATCGATGAAATATCAGCTTTCAATAATTATGTCCATTTACTTAATCAGAACGTGATCTCACACTGTGTGATTGTAATAAATCTGGGAGTAAAAAGTGATGTTTCTCTCTGCATCACTGACGGCTGTGGTCAGAACTACTGACACACTTCTTTTTTTATTCCAGGGGGCTGAAAAACCAGTTAGTAATTAAACATCAAACACAGCAACAGTCGTATTCCTTTGATTCATGATGAGTGTGAGTTGGATATTTGGCTCATTAGCTGCTCCATGTTCCACTTCTTTCGTCGGGCAGCGTTTTAATCACTTTACTCTCACTCTCTGAAAACACGCCCGCACTCTTCCAGGCTGCTTGAGCCCCACAGTGTTGAAACCAGTATATTTAAATTCACATTTTATCATTTATTTCACGTTTATTTGTGCTTTATTTACATGTTTTACTGTGTTTGCTACTTTTCAACCAGGTCACACCTCCTTCTGTTTGAGCTTCTGTTCT
Source organism: Hippoglossus hippoglossus (assembly GCF_009819705.1). Taxonomy (NCBI): domain Eukaryota; kingdom Metazoa; phylum Chordata; class Actinopteri; order Pleuronectiformes; family Pleuronectidae; genus Hippoglossus; species Hippoglossus hippoglossus. The sequence goes on from NC_047160.1 coordinate 25,542,789, forward strand.
CTTGTGTGCGTCCATTTGTGCGTTTACCTGCATATCTGCATTGTGAGTGCTAATTGTGCTTGTGTCTGCTTGAGTGTCCGCTTGTCCGTGTGTGTGTTTGTGTGTCTGTGTGTGTGTGTGTGTGTGTGTGGCGGCAAGATGAGGGCTCACAAACATAATTAGCTCTTTAATACGAGTCTCTGTGCAGAAACAAGGAGGATTTGAAAGAGCTCGGCGGTTCCCTGCTGCTGCTGCTCGGTGCTGGGAGAAAACCGTCTCATGTTTCCCATTAGTCGATTCAGTGGCTGTTGGACATTTTGTTGCAGTAAATAGTACAAGAGGGAATGAGTCTGCCAGCTGTGTAGTGATTGAAAAGAGAAGCTCTGTGTTTTTTCCGTGGGTTCCATCTGATTTGGTGTGAGCCAGCTGTGAGCTCCTGGCCACGAAAATGGGAAAAAGTCCGAGAGACGAGCTGGAATGGAACAATCACTGTGGCAAAATGGCTCCGAAACAATGAGGAACCAGGAGACATGAAATGATGGTTTACTGAGGTAAACACTTCAGCCCAAGAGAAGAGTGCGTAACACTGCCGAGGAACAACAGTCCAATTAAATTCACTCAAGCTGCACCAAGTCTCACACAGTCTTCGATATCAGTCCCTTTAAATGTGTCGGATTCAAGATCCATGAGTTATTCTCTGTGAAATCAGTGTTAATGCATTAAACTCAATGAGTTCAGTCTTGACAGTTGTTTCATCCTTCCACCAAATCTCATGGAAATCTGTTGAGTTGATTATTTTCTTATTTGAGTTGAGGCAACAACTAATGGCGTCATAACTAAAGGTAAAACATACGGACAAGATACTCATATTAATAACAAATACAAACTTATAAGGAGCCAATCAATCGTTCTACAGGTAGAAGTTTAATGATATATTAGAAAATCAACCACAAATAGCAGAAAATAGTTCGACTGAAGCAAAAAGCAAACAAATGCAAGAAAGAATCTAGTTATTATAAAAACTGTTCCTCAAATTTATAAATTATGATTAAAGTAGATTTATTTTTCCCTTCTTGTGTTACATGTATTTTGAAAAATAAATTATCATCATCTTCATGGTTTAATTAAGTTAAATATATTTATGAAATGTGACTCAAGTGCAACACAATGAAGAAAATTAATTCGTTGTTTTTTGTTGTTCAGCTCATTTCTTTCTTCTCACCTCCCGTGATTCATAGTTTGTTGTTCCTCAGTCAGTTTCTAAACTTGACTGACGTGATTAAAGGTCACTGCACTGTGTACTTTAAATCAGATGTTATTCATAATGTGTTGTATTGTTATTCCATCCACTGAGCTATGATTAATGTTCCTACTACTCTGGCTTAATAAAATGTGAAATTTGACGAGAAGCAAACATGTAGAACTGAAATAATTAAATCCATTTGCAGGAAGTTTGTGAGAAGACATTTTAATTGACCTTCAGACTGTTTGCTCCATTAATATTCAGGCTTGTGGAGGGAAGAGAAGTTACAATGTGAAGTTTAGAGAGTGTGTGTGTGTGTGTGTGTGTGTGTGTGTGTGTGTGTGTGTGTGTGTGTGTGTGTGTGTGTGTGTGTGTGTGTGTGTGTGTGTGTGTGTGTGTGTGTGTGTGTGTGTGTGTGTGTGTGTGTGTGTGGAAAGTAAATGAGGAAACTCATCTGTTCAGCATGAGACGGAAGCAGCAGCTTCCAGTGAGGAAAGGACAGTTGTACTGAGAAGTTTGAACTAAATGTGATGGAACTTTCCATAGAAAGATACGATGGATAAAATAGACAAAAATCCTACGATAAAAGTTAAGTTTTTAAACGTGGCATTAACATGTGTCTCGGGGGTTTGAACCCAGGTGGACATGAGTTCACATCTGACATCAGGATGCGTCTGAAGACTGAATATGTTGTTGTTTTTAACCAGATTGTGTGTGTGTGTGTGTGTGTGTGTGTGTGTGTGTGTGTGTGTGTGTGTGTGTGTGTGTGTGTGTGTGTGTGTGTGTGTGTGTGTGTGTGTGTGTGTGTGTGTGTGTGTGTGTGTGTGTGTGTGTGTGTGTGTGTGTGAGCACTGCAACGAGAGGCTGAGTAAATCAATGCACTGTGCACAGCTGTAAAAAGATTTTAACATTTGAAATAGTAGAAATAGAATAAAAAAATCTATATTTCGGTCACTATTAATAAAGTGGCAGAGGCCGTAAATAAATCCATATTTGTGAAACGCTGGGAAGTGTAAAAATAAATTGAGTTCGTTGTGAAACCGTCACGGCTCAGCGGACGTCAGCCGAGTGGGCGAATCTCCAGTGGACACACTCACGTCACACAGAGAATAGAACGTGGCCACATGCGTCTCGGACAAACTCTGTCTTTAAGACGTGTTGTTATTATGTCTTACACTGTTTGCAGTCCGTCCTTCTGTCCTCCTGCTCTGCAGTGACGCAGCAAGAGAAGCTAAAAATCTCCAGACATTAAATCGCCAAAATGAGATTCAACTTCCAGGCTCCTTGACTCCACTTGAGACCTATTTCCTAAATGCCTTTAAAATGTTAAAGCACTAAAAGCCAATTAAACGTTCAGACGGGGGGGAAACGCAGTGAGGCTCTGACTTTCCTTTGCATTTAAGCGGGCGCCATTGAAGTTCACCAAAGGGACAATTGGTGTCTCCATTTACCGCGGTCGTTCAGACTTCTGCTATTTTCCTCACCGACATTTTTCGTTACCTTTCCTCTGTGTAATTTAACCCGTCCCCCCCCCCCCCCCCCCCCCCCCCCCCCCCCCCCCCGCCTGACCGCAGCAATTTAAAAGCATCTTCTGTTTCAGCCATTACACCCCCGTCATTTCATCTGCCTAGCTTTTTCCCAGTTGCACAAATATTTTCATACGTAGGAGCCATCGTTTTCTGCTCAGTGCGAAGCGATGGCATCGGAGTTTGACAAAGGCCAGAGTTCCTCCTTTGGCCTGTGTGTGAGCGGGAGGAGGCTTCTGCTCCGAGGCCTTTTCCCAGTTCTGCTGCCGCCGCCGCCGCCGCTCGACTTGGTTTGATTGATCTTCCAAAAGTTCTGGGAGACTTTCAGAAAGCCTGATTGCCAGAGAAAGTATTTCCGTGGCTAAATGTCTTCACAAACACCATCTGTGCCGTGTAGGTGGCAACAGGCAGGAAGTAGAATTGTTCCATTTATAATTTCCCCCCATTTTTTCCACTCGGGGAGACGATGATTGAGACGTCTGATGACTCCGATTTACATACTGTCGCTACAAGACGCAGCGTGAGGCCTCTCGGAGATGTTTAACTTTGTTCAACGCGCCCTCACACACAGTCTGCTCCTCTGTCTTCTTCGTCTCGAGCTCTTTTAGCCTCGCTTCATCATCCACTGGCATTCTATCAACTTTTGATCAGGAAAACAACATATTCGCTGTTGCGGTTTCATTTTATAGAAACTTATTTAGAAAACACAGTTGCAAAGTGGACATGTTACTTTATAATTATTTTAAAGTGGATAAAAATAACATATGTGGCTTCATTTATATGGAAACTGGTAGAATAACGTGTATTTGTAGCATAAAAACAATAATAATAGAAGAAAAAAACATTCATAGGAAAAGTAGTTGTTAGTGAAGTGACTCTGCTCCTCTGACCCTCTCTCTGAAGTGAACTGTGGTCTGTGAGGTGTAATCCCGGCAAGAAGATAAACATCATCTGACAGAATATTACTTTTTCGTCTCTGTGAAATGTTTTACATGCTTATTTTCTGCTCTTCCCTCATTCATACGTCTGGCCTCAGGTTTGTGTTTTTACACAACAGCCGCGTTATCTGAGAGGAAATGGAGAAAAAATTACAGCGTGCAGATGTAAAACAGGGATGTGAAGTATTTCTTAAAGAGGGTTTATCTTGGAGAAATAATTTATGAGGTTTAAAATATGTAATATCTGAGATTCTTCTGCCTCAAAGCACAAAGAGGACAAAAACATATTTTTGTTCTTATGCAGAAAAAAAACAAATTCAGTCTTCTGTCCGAGGGTCCATCATCTTTCAGTTTGTGTTATTTAAAGCGGTGAGATAATGATGGAGACTGTTCCCAAACCAAACCTCCATTAAAGCCAAACTTTCCTTTTCTGTCCTCTCCAGTCAAAATAAAAACAGAACCCGAACAGGCAGCATGAGCGAATCGGTTTGTGAGGTCAAGTGTTGGAGAAGTGGAAACTTTGACCTGCTGTTACATGAAAAAAAATCTAAGTTTCTCTCCAGTCAGTGGAATTCTGTTAGTGGCTAATTTGATTCAAATTCACTGGATGTGAAAAACAAAATTTGAAGGACAAAGACTGGATGTGAAAAACTGTCAGTGAAGATAAATATATTGACACTTGTCTGGAAGCGGTTTTGCTTTTGTTCTCGTTCAAAAGCAAACTTGCAACTTTACTTTTATGTAGAAAGAAGGAAACAGTGAGTTCATCAGTGAAAGAGTCGCTGCCCTTTCTGTGTCTGGACGGGATGTCTCTGGTTATTCTACCTGTGGAACATGAACACCAGGACATACTGTACGTCAGTGTGATAATAACTACCTAAAAGGACATAATCCATCTTTTGAGAAACATTTATTCAATGTTTACTTTGACCCACTCACTTTGATGATGACCTTGTTCTGAATATAATCTGCAGTGTGTAGTCTGTGTCTTTTCATTGGCCGTGTATCAGTGAGATAAAATATTCCTGTAAAGAGCATGTAGCTGTTTGTCTTTAAATATTAATATATCAAAGATGACCAACACACCAGATCCCTGACTCTCCTCAGTGAGTCGCTCTGCTGCATGATAATAACATGTTTCTTCACTCCGTAGCTTCCTCTCGTCATAATCAACAAAAATCTATCATAACTCATCTGGAGCATAAAAGCACAAGGTACCAAAGGGGCACCTGCTAATTACACAGATTTATGCACAAACGTGTGCTGACAGATGTTTGATTATACTGTAAATCAGAAGTTTGTTTGAGATCATTCAAACTGCGGCAGACTGACGACAGCGAGACGGGACCTGAGCTTCATACACTATAAATCAAGAGGAACGAGACGTCTCCACTTCCTTCAGCGATCCAGAAATAAAGTCAAACTATGCTGGATACAAACGCTGCCACCTTGTGCCAATAACGTCATTTGGAGTCAGAGTCTGCACTGTAGTGATCATGGAGTGGACTCATGTTTCCAGGGCTGAGACAGAAAATCACAGCCAGAGTCGCTCTCTAGTGTACTTTGACTTTTTAGTTCTCTCCATGTCCCATCTGCCAACATGGAGGAGCTGCAGTTTCCGACTTATACTGCAGCCAACCACCAGGGGGCGATCATAACGCTTCACTTTTTGTGGAGCTGTCTATGTGCACGTAATTGTAAATAGTAAACTGTGGCCTAAGTAAATGCAGGATTGCAGTTGTTCATTCTGACCCTGTGTCCAGGATGTTTTCGTATCGAGCCTCAGCTGCAGAACTAACTGTGATTAAAAACTGCATCCAAGCTTGTTGGATAATTGGACCATTATCTGCCAGAGGTCAGAGGTCAGGCTTCGCTGCACAACACACACCCTGTGACTGAAGGTCGCCTCAGCAGAGCAGTTAACTGCTGACACGACGACCTCCGGGGAATCTGAAGGTCTTTTAAATTGAGCTGGATTCTGCTTGGAACAGGATCCAGGAACTTTAAATTGGGACCAGCAACTGTTTAATTGGCTCACGCAGCTCCTCCGTCACAATGAAAGTCTGTAAATAAATGTTATATTTAATATGATCTGCTTTCATTAAAATTACTAATAAATCGCCTGTTTACTTATTTTTTATGCATTTTAAATAATCATAAACCTATGAAACCTCTCTTGTAGGAGATACACATTTTTAAACATTACAGCAGCCGCATTTATTAGTATAATATTGTTAAATAATAAATGAAATAAAATAAAACAAATGTTTGTTTAATAAGATCGACAGAGGATAAGATGTTGCTACAAAGAAAATATGCCCCATTAAGGAAGGTGAAATTTAAATAAAGGAAAAAAACAAGTTACAAAGCAATTATGAAAAGATAATCTTTAAGATTATTTTATAAAAGCAATCAAATTAGATAGAATTGATCAAATTAATGAAGAAACACCACAGAATAGTAACAATGGGATCATATCTAATAACAGATCACTGTTGAACAAACAACAACTTGGTTTGCAGATTAGTCGATGGAACAGATTTTGATCATCTCCTGGTTTTTCTCTAAGAAGTTAAAACATCTTTAATATTTTTGGGTTCAGTCCTTGTTGGTATCAGAAGATGAAGTTTGAATCCAGTCGATCAGCTGACTGACGAGTTTCTGACTCTTTAACTGTGACTCTCTTGATATGATAACGTCAATAACCTTGCATCTGTGACATTTGGCGGAACTATGAATAGCCCACCGCCTGCAGGACCCACAATGCATTAGTGTTGTCATCGTGGCAACACTAATGTGAGGGTGGAGGTCTCTGGATGTGTATCTATCTGTGTGTCTGTATACAACGTTTGTGCGTTGTGACAACACAACGTGAATGAGCCGACCGGCGCTGCGGGACATGAATGTACGATGTGTGACCCCGGCCTTATGTTGCTCTTCATTTTCTCCCTGAGGCCGAGCCGCTCAGGGTTCCTATATGTCCCCCCCCCCCACCACCACCACCACCCTGTTTCCCTTCAGAAACATAAGAGGTGGTGACAGACTCCGTTAAAGACAACATGCAGGTTTAATAAGGATTCAACCTCTGCTGGTCCTCTGCATAGAGGAAGTCGAACATGAGGCTGTTGTGTATGAGCCACAGATTTTACTGCACGGTCGTGTGACTGTATTGTTTCACTTTATTTGACTCTCCTAAGAGAAAGTAATGGATTATAACATAAACTTCTTATTTAATGATGGTGATGGAAGTGGAGGAAAAGTTAAAAGATCTCAATTCATCCAGAATATTTGAGATATTTCACATAAAACCACAAAAAGCTTTATAATCTCAGAGAATCTATCAACACTGTTTTCTAGTTTGATTCACTTGATCCCATCGGTGATTTTAAAGATGCCTCGTTTTTTTATAAGTCAAGTTTATTGTCCTTTAACGGTAAACGTGTCTAAAAGTCTGAGCAGAGTTGGTTCATCATCCGTTATATGATTATCATGAAATAATTGATTGTTGCAGTTTAAGGTTTGAACTCCTGTGTGAGCAGTGTGTGTGTGTGTGTCTGTGTGTCTGTGTGTGTCTGTGTGTGAGTCTTCACGTCCTACAAATGGCATTTAAAAGGAAGTGGAGCGTCCTGTCAGTCCCGTTAAGCTCAGCCGGCTCTGCTGTCTCTTCACATTGCTGCTGAGCTCATGTGAAAAGTGCAGGGTGTGAATGGCTCTTTAATATTATCTGCTAATACCGCTGAATGTCAGGGTGGAATATATGTTCTCCCCCAGCGGCCCGTCAGGAACACGACTTATTGGAGGCTCTCAGAAGTCGACTTCTCATAACCCCACAGTGTCTGAGTAAATAACAGCCCAGGGTCCTGCTCAGCTCTACAGCACTTTTGCTCTTTATGATTATTTCACTTGTTTTACTAACATACAGAGTTTTTCCTTTCTTTAATAACCCCGGGTCCAGTTTCTCTAACAGAGACAATGAAACTCACTCAAAGATGAAGTTTGTCGCCTGTTAAAATTACAAATGCCTTCAATTCTTTTATTTTCTCTTATGTTGATCTGTCATGCTTCTCTCCAGGAAAACTATTTCCCATCTTTTTTACACAACCAGCCTGAGTGGCTGCAGGCTGGTTGTGTCCCCTGAATGAACTGAATCCCCCCCCCCCAGGAAAGAAAATGTTTAATGTACTTCTGTGAAAAGAGGAATGTGTGTGTTGTTTATCCTGCAGGATTCCAAAGAAACCCATACAACAACAAGTAACTCTTCAATTTAAACTCCAGACATTGCAAAAGTATTATTTATTACTTGTTATTCTTGCAAGTGAAGATGATTGACATTTTCAGGAAGTTTTCCTGCAGCCTCCTCGTTAAATGTCCGGAGCAACTGACTCAGAAATGTACGTTCTCACATCACAGCCCCTTTGGAAAGTTTAGTCTCGTCAACAAAACCGACTTTACTTGCACCGAGAAGCTGTAAGACCGACAGGAGAGAAGGGAAAACCCCACACAGTTTAATATGGGTAATTTTTAAATCCTCCCACTGAGCTGAGGGAGGCTGCAGACTGGGATGTAATCTGGTTTCATTGCTAATATAAAAAATATTGATTAGTGTAGCGTTGGGGAATTTAAAAAAGTCCAAGCACACAGCTTATCTTAAAACTCAGTATAAATTATAGACTTTAATTAAATTGTACTTGACTTACAGCATTTCAATTTTTCAGACTGAATTAATGAACAAAAGAAATATTTGCTCTTTACATCAAGAGAAATACATTTGGCCACGGGGGGGAACGGGTGGGACTATGGAAACAATAAGTTTACTGAACAAAAAGAAAAACCAGTATGTAAGCCGTCCCTCTGGGGAAGATGAATGTAAAAAGTCTTTGTTGTTTAAAACAACAGGTGAACACGCAACAAAAGGGAAATGACTCTTTTCACTTTGTCAGTACATGAGTCAAAGTATTTTTAGTGACATTCAATCACATTCAAAATGAGGTAAAAACTCAATGAAACTTTTTACCTTGTTCAGACGGATGTGTGGACAGATTTTAACTATTTAAGTTGTGCACAAGAGATATTTATCAAGTCATTATCTTGTTGGCAGTTGTGAGGACTTTTTCATTTGTCCATGACCATATCTACTAACATGGAGGAGGCAGGGTTTATGACCTACACTGCTGCCAGCCACCAGGAGGATCATGTTGTACATCTTTAAATTCAGGTGATGGTTAATCTGGTCTTCTTTCACCTGGGCGTGTTTGGACGGAGACAGATGGACTTTGTGGCTGCGAAGGCAAAAAGCTGCAGATGTCGACAGGAGCAGCGAGCGTTGAGTGATGTGTGTCATCGCGTTGCGGCAGAAAAGGGAGATTGATGCGTCCGCCCCGGTTTCCTGTTTCCATCCATGTGACCTCTGCAGAGGCCTTTGACCCAGAAATCAATGCCGATCAGATGTTGGTGGGAGTTGTTTTGTCGATTGTTAAAGGCTGAATAGAAATACGGAGACCGACAGCAGAGCGTCGACTCACTGGGCTTGTTTGTGACTTCTTTACATCGCAGACACATCCGCTCTACTTCCTGTCAGAGAACACAGGGAGATTCAGGGGTCAGACGTCAATCATCTCTGCTGTCATCCGTTAAAAGTCTGTTTGGTTCACGTCCTTTAAATGAATCAGAACGGGTCACACACAGATGATATTATGGCTGCTGTCAAGTAAAAGCCTCGCACGTCCTGAATGTCAACCTTTCAGGAGGAGCGGCCTGGTTCCACCGGGGACGCTCGGGCATTTCTGACATCAACGGACCTGAGAGGTTTATGGTTTCAACCCGCAGAAGTAAGAGGAGGACGAGAGCAGTGGAAGAGGGAGAGACAGGATGACAGATGCAGAATACAGCGAAATGATAAATGAGAGGGAAAGAGACAGATGGGTCCATGAAAAGACAGAGGAGAAAGGAAGGACGAGGAGGAGGAGGAGGAAGAGGAGGAGGAAGATGGAGATTCTGGAGAAAGAGATTCTGGAGAAAGAGATTTTGTAGAAGTAGATGCACAAAAATGAAAAGAAAAGGTGCATAAATTTAAAAAAAGGACAGAAGCAAGTGTGACAATCGTGAAATTAAAAGTAAACACCTGTAATCACAACGTACCAAGACGCCGCACTGCAGCGAGATGAGGAATCAAACCACCGACATCAGCAGAAACTATATTCACAACCATATTTTCATTAAGTCAAACTTTTGCTTTTTGAAACCTTGTTGTACATTGTACTTTATTCCCATTCAGTTAGATACTAAATTAATTTCCCCGAAGTCTGAACAGTCTGACTCTTCTTCCCTAAATTCAATTTGCACTTAAATAAATAAAACATGCACGTTATCGATGTGATGCAGCCACTAATTCTATAAACCAACAGAAATGTGTTCATCTCATTAAGATTTCAGGATTTGACTGTAGAGTCCAGGGATTAAGCAGGTTTTTATTATTATAGAGAATAATTAGTTTTTATGACTCGTCCGACCACATCAGGAGGGAAAAAGAAAACAGAGAGAATATCTGGTCGTCAAAGAAAAGAAGTGGTTCAGGACAAATATCTGCACTGTTCACCTGTGAGAATCAAAATAAAAAGTTAATAAGATAGAGGTCAAATGCAACATATGACTAAACATATTTTAATATATAAATAAGAGCATGCTGGAAGCACCACAGGCAGATTGAAAGTTTACTGTGATGCCCCCCGAGTCTGTTTGTGTTTTCATGAGCACAACATTTCAACCTTTTTATATAAAGCGGAAAAATGTATGACGCACAATTACAGCAACTCCCTGTGATTGATTTCTGTTTCAGAGTTCAGCTTCTCCACTCCACACAATTAACTGTAGGCAGCAACGTTACTGTGAGTTTCTTCTGGGTAAGAACCATCCGTCAGCCCTGCGTTATCCCCACCTCTGTCAGACTCTTTAGCCCTGCTCAGCATTCATTAATAATGCTGTCAACCCCAATTCCCCTTCCAGACACAGCTCAACTAAGCCAAGTGCATTTCCACAGAATAACAACTGAGCGGTGCACTTACACTTTCCACACGGTTATGAAAGAGCGCAGTGGAAATTTAGTGGTGGTTTGGATTATTTCTGTCCAATGTACAGGCAAAGAAAGCAAATTATCAGAAGGTGTATCTGATATATTGAAGGAGTTCATTCAGGAATCTGTATTTTCAGAGCAACATTATCGTGAACATCATTTTCATGCCTTTCACGTCCTCCTTCCGAACTCTTGGCATCGAGAGGGAACATCGCCGCTGCTTGCAAATGTCGCGACGCTTGTGTTGTCGCGATTGCACATTTGGTTTTATTGAGATAAGCAGCTCTCGTTAATCAGGGGTTTGACACCAGCTCAGGAAACACAGACTTGTTTGTCCGTGTGGCGAAGGCAATTAGGAAGAAGTTAGACAGACGCAAGCGGGGGGGGGGGGGGGGAAACTCTTTTTCTATTCAGGAGCCAAAGAGTAAAGCTCATCAGTGGCAACTCAGCATCAGCCTGTTAACATCCAGACGGATGAGTCACTGGTTTTATATAAAATGACCAGAGTCAAAACAACTTATTTTAAATGGACGTCAGTGGGAGGATCGTTCAAATCAAGTTTCACCACCAGTCTTCAGCAGCAATGTCACGATTTATTATTATTTTCATCATTAGCGTTGTTACATCACCAAAACAACAGAGAAGTGGAGTCTGGAAGTATTTGTATGACATTTATATTATATCATTAGCTTAAAGAAATTGTCGCTAGGAGTTGGCAAATAAATATGGAAGAATTGTCTCCACTTCCTCTCACTATCCAGAAATGAAGCTAAAATAACCTGAATACGAACGCTGGCTCACGTCGATGATGATGATGATGTGTGATGTGATGTCGGCGTCGTAGTGATCGTGGAGTCGATACATGTGCTCGACCAATCACGAGTCAGTCTGAGCTGTCAATCATTACGTTTCACTCTGTTTTTCATATCCTCAAATAACGAATTAAAACCAAACTTATCAGAAACTTGAAGACTTGAACAAACAATAACCATCTAAGAAACATTTACTTGACGTGTACTTTTACCTTTTATTTTTTCCATGTCCCATTTGCTAACATTGAGGAGGGAGGATTTATGACCTGTACTGCAGCCAGCCAGCAGGGGGCAATCCAGATGTTTTGGCTTCGCTTTTATGAGCTATTTATGGTCCTCACCAGGTGCTTTGTGACGCCAGTAATTTTATCTTAATTTATCTTAATCCATTTGAAATAAATCCTCATGAATCTCCTCGTTCTTCAGATTAAATTAGACTGAATTAGATTCTTGTCTCCTTGTCTTCTTGAGCCGACAGGCAGCAGCGATGTGAAGCGACCAGAGGAACCCGAGAGGTGAGATTTAAGTCGTCCTGACACCAAACATCTGTTCTACTCGGGGACTTGTTGAACAAAAGCCCGAATCGCTGCCAGGTCCAGAACCGCCGTTCTACCAGCCGCAGCAAACATAACTCAACTGACAGCAGGTTGAATAAAGTTCATGCTCCTTCGATACATCACTTAGTGCTGAAGCTGTAAAGCAGCGCCGGGTCCTCTGCAGACATCTGTACATCCATCCTGCTCGTTGTAGCCCCGCAGCACAGGAGCTGTCCATTAAGAGAAACCTCTGTTTACTTACATCTGCATGGATTTATTCAATTTGCTGCCAGCTCAGAGTCCGAGCCAGGTCAGACCTGCTTATCCTGGCCCATTACATCTTCTGCAGCTAATGAAGCGTGTCTGGTGCAGCCCAGACGCACACGAGGCCACACACTGCATTACGTCAGCGTGTTCCAGTAAGTGCTGTCGCTCCCGAAACGTAAACGTCTGCTGCAGTTTGAAGTCCAGCTCTGCGTTTTTTGATCGTCCTCGAGGACACAGGGCAGCGTCTGTGCAAGTGCAGCTGTTGCAGCCGTGTGATGTCTGTGCCACGTGTCACTTTCATCCGTCAGTTGTCGACTTCTCTTTTCTGTTATTGGTCCAAGTCTGGAATATTTAGAGAGAAAACTCAGGTGCAGGTCGACTTCACGGTGTGAGGTTTAAGACTCTGAACCTCAGACTGTTTGTTTGTGTCCTCTTGTCCAGCTCCGTCCTCTGAACCGTGGACATTACAAACTGCAGCTTTCATCCCTGACTGGAAGTGCTGCAGCCGTACAGTCTTTCTACTTCGCTGTATCACAAAACGCTCGTACGACACCACCAACACTCGTTCCACGCTCAAAGTCACATTTTCAACGTTACCTAATCTCTATAAACACATTCTTCATGTTAATAAACAGAATCTGGAGGCGAGGGACAAGATCTCTGGTTTCTACTTATAGGTTATTCCTCTTTTTTGGGGTTTTGATAAACACCAGCTTGATGTTTTTCTAAAAGAAACCAAACTAAAATACAGACGCCCTTTCAAATACAACAACTTAATAAACATGTTAAAATGATGATCAATATATCTGTGTTAGCAGAGACAACTTGACATTAATCAAAGTGGAGGATACACTAAATAAAACCATGCAAACAAAAGTGAGGAGTTGAGTTCTAAGTTTGTTTTCTAACATCAGTAACAGACAGTAGAATTACAACTACTACACACATTGATAGAATTAATCGTCATTTATCCTTTATCATGTTCTGTTTAATCATATAATGACAGTAAATTAACTTTAACTTAACTTTAATTAACTTCTCCGACATCCAAGCACTAACAAAACCTCTTTTGGCCTCGACTTGGGTCAAACGGCAGCAGCAGCACGATTCAGTGAGAATGTTGTTATAAAAAGAAACTTGAACAACAGCTCCATCAGTTCCTCCACCGCCAGAGGAATGTGTGGAGATAGATAAGAGTCATTGCTCCTTCCATTTACCCCAAACACCACATTTCCACCGCTCACATGAATGTGGCGGAGGGAGGAAACGTGGACGGTAATGTTTTTCTTTTTGGGTGATTTTTCTTCATGGAGGCAGCCGGAGAGCTGAGGCGAATACAGAGGAGCCGTTCACGCCGAGGGCACCGAGCTAAACCAGCACATTTAACATGGAACTGTCACAGCTGCAGTTCAACGGGAGAAAGTTCCACAGATGAGTCACGTCTGTAAAGTGTTTGTGTTGTTGTCACGGCTCAGAATCAGTGATCAGCATCAGCCGGTGTCACACAGAGTTCAGCAGACTGACGACTGGAACATCGTCCATAGGTTTGAGACGTTGAGAAACCTTAGGAGATAGATTAACGATTAAAACTCTTACCTCATACAATTTAAAAACTCTTGTTGTTTTCATAATGAGGGTGGGTCAAGGTGAGAAGCCACAGATCCTCAGTCTTAAGAGAGAAGATTCAGCAGCAGACGTTAGAGTCTGATGACCTCAACAAGATGAGATAAGAAATACGATAAGATGATGAAATAATAAATGAATCCTTTAGTAATTTTGCTGTGTTACAAAGACAAAGGGGAAAGTAAAAATATGAAAAGTAAGTAAACATGCAATATAAACATCTACAAACATTTAAACATCATCTAAAGGGAAATGTAGAAATACCTGTGAATATGTGAATTTAATGTTATTGTACATATAGAATTTAAACGTATCTGTATCGTTGTCCAACATCATAATCAGTCAGACTGATGTTAATCATAAACGTCTTTATTTCTCTTTTTTAAATTCACTTATTTCTTCCATGATTGTTCCTTTTTTTTCAAATCAGGGTTTAAAGTCACTTTAATCTGTTTCGCTGGTTTTAAACAAATTGATTTAGGATTTCACAGAATCATTTTTTATCAACGGAGATAATCTTTCTGTGAAACACGGTGGCAGCTGGTATTTTTAGCCCTGATACCAACGTGCACTCAACCCATCAACCCCTTCTCTCAGTCGTCCTAACGAGAGCTGACAGTTATTTTGGGGAGAAAAGGCGGAGACACTGACCTGATGATGTCGTCTCCTTCAGTCCCAGACGATGTCACCTCCCCTCTGGGCTGAGCTGCCTCACGTCGCAGCGTTGACCCACGAGGAGAAGAAAACACTGATCTCACAGCAGCGAGCGGGGAGGAGCTGCATGACAAAAAACGACGAGGCACCGACAAGACTGACCTCAGAGCAGGAAGAGGAAATATGTGTGGAGCTGCACGGTGAACAGGTGAAACCAGGACGGAGGCACGGCTCCTTCATCATCTCAGGAGACTGTGGAAACATATGATGCCTTGTGTGTGTTTCTTTTTGTTCTCCGAGTGATATAAGACGATCTCTTGATCATTTAATTCCTCCTGTGGGACATATAAGTCGTTTGGGACTGGATCGTTCTCCAGCTTTTACTTTTAACTGACTACAGCAGTGAGAAGTTTGTGTCACATCCACAAAACTTGTCAGCTCAAGGTACAAGAACGTCCTCCATTCATAAACGTGTCGGTGGAAAGAGGAAACTGATTCTCTGCTCTACAGTTGGTTGTTTAGTTGCAGAAAAAACTATGAACGAGAGCAAATGGGATTCAATAAGAAACTAAAACATTAAAGTGTGGATGTAGCTTAAATCTGTATCATTTAAAAAAACTGAGTTCGTAATCCAACAAAACCATTCACAGGATCTGACCACAGACTGTAGATAAAGATGGACGACAGGACGGCCGCCCAAAAGTGAAGCCAAATCACGACTGCCCCCTGGTGGCTGACTGCAGTTTAGGTCATGAAACCCACCTCCGCTTTGTTAGGGGATGGGACATAGAACAAACTATATATATATAATATATATAATGATATAAAAATCAGTTTGATTCACTTTAAATACAGCCTCCCGACTGCGAATAGTTCAGACTCCTAGTGGTAGTCATAAGTAGGGCAAGTGACATTTATCTTTTTATTGCAGACTCCCACTTGAGCTCGATAATTGCAGACGGGCGTTAAACTCAGAAAGCAAACAGACGTCTTCAGTCTGCTGGGATTTTAATAAAAGAAACAAAAAAGAACAGTTTTATTTAGAGAAATGACATTTATCACGTCTATAAAAAGTGAACAGCGTCTGCGGCTGGTGAAGAGAACATGTCAGCTCATAGAAGTGCTTCGGAGGAAAAGTTATTCTACATGATTCCAACAAATACACTTCAAATGAGTGTATTTAAAGTGTATTTAACGTGTATTTAAAGTGTATTAACAGTGTTGTCCACAGCTTGAACTCGTGATCTGCTCTATTAAAGACGGGGAGACATTCTTCCTCTGGCCACACTACTTTTCATTCAGCTCCTCTGCTCCACTTCTCTCATTAAGCAGCACATTTCCTCTGCCCGAGCTGCAGCTCGCCGCCAAGAACAAGACGCAGAGAAAAGACCAGGGAAGATTGATTTTCAGCTCAGATCCGATTCCACCTGCGCGGGGAGGTTTCGCTCCGGAGGCTCCGGCGGCGGTTTGGAGAGCAGGTTGTGTTTTTGCAGCAGAATGAGCAGGAATGTCTTCTCTGGTAATTTCATACTTGGCAGTGTGTGAGGCTGACGAAATGGAAAACACATCGAGTGAATGAAGAGAAAAGAATAGAGATGAAGACGGGAGATGATCGACCTGATAGGACACTGATGAGTGGATGTTACAGGACACAGCAGAGACGAGAGGCTGCAAATCTTCTTCCTCTTCCTCTCCCACAAACTGCGTCTCCCTGCTGCTCCACCCCTCACCCCACATTTCTATGTGATGTAGTGAAGGCGTCTGAGCGGAGAATATCCTGCTGTGGTGTTTATGTGTGAAAGGAAAACTCCCGGAGAAAAGTCTGGACCCATGAATTCTGCAAACAAACTCAGGAGTTCACGTCTGAAAACAGCTTATGAACGTCCAGTCGCTCCCATTACCACCTGATGCTTCACCAGTCCACACGGTGCAACACCCACAGTGGATCTGAGTCTAACTCCCTTGAGACAGCAGCTCCTTCTGAAGTGGGTGGGGGGGTAATTCCACTACTTTGGCCCAGACTTCACGATGACTTCAAGGACACGCTGGAGCTCAGAGGTCGTCTGCAGTTATCAGCGAAATGCATGTTGTACATTTGAGCCTCCACCTTTTTAAAAGCCTCGTTTCCTTTTCACTTTTGAACATTTAATTTCAGACAGAATACACAAAGGAATAATTAGTTCCCTTCTTCAACGCAGCACATCAAACATTTTTGCTCTCAGGGAACAATGGGACCGAGGTGAGGAGCCACCGTTTAACTGTTTGTGTTCTGAACAAAGCAGCTTGAATAGAAGCTTCTAGGGGATTTTCACAGCAGCAGCAGCAAATCCCTGGAGCACCAGTTTGTGGATTTACATGTTGGACACATCAACACATAAGAAATGAGTGTATTATAAATGAGCCTGGACGCACACGAATGGGCTGAATAATGAAAAGTAAAGAGGCCGTGTGTCGTTTCCCCGCCTCTGAGTTTAAAAGTGTCGTTTCCCTCCGCGGTCGCCCCCCCCCGGTGCCGTGTTTCCGAGGCGTGTGGCTCTGCAGCGAGATGTATGGTTTAATCAGGACTTAATTAAGCACGGTCGATGTTTGGGCGCACACACCCACGAGGGTCGGCCGTGCACGTGGCGAGAGGGAACACAGATGCGGAGCGGTTACAGTCAATTAAGCAGGCACTAAATGGCAATTCCAACCTAAAGATGTCGCCGTTGGGGAGCTGCCACTTCTCACTGCACGCCTCCACTGCTGCTGGAGTTTGGCTCCGACCGCGAGAGGAGCCGCTCGCCAGAATCTGCACGTCGATGTGTTTTCAGTCACCGGAGGATACGAGAGGAGCTATCACCAAGCAGATGGGTGGAACGTGATGGAGTGATTCCCTGGCTCCATCACTTCATTGAGATGAGACTTGAAACTATAGAGCCGACTTATATTTTTATCAAACTTAGGTTTAAACGTGAAAGGTAGCACTTAAAAATAAAAAATAAATGAAAGATTACCTCCACACGTTATCCACCAGGTGTTTTCCTGCAAAACCTAATGTTTCACTTTAGTTTGATTCTTCTCAACTTCAAAGCAGCTTGTTGCAAAGACTCAGAGCCACAAAATTATAGTGTGTAATTAAAAAAAGCAACAAAAAATAACCCATTTCCTTTGTGTTTTCCTTCTTTCATATAAATTAATATTGTGTGGTTTGTTACAAGATCCACAACAAAGTTTTCCTGTGGAATTGTCAATTAAAATGTTATTTTCGTCCACCGGTTGTGTCAACATTTTTTTTTAAATGACATTAGTAATATCAGGTTTTCTCTGAAGGATCTGAACCTTTTCCTAAGATTAACCAGGTGGTTATTGCTGTAACCATGACAACGAGGCTCCGCCCTGACCTTGAAAGTTAAGTATTTAAGTAAACACGAGATTCGATCCCAATCATGACGTTACCCAAAAACCACGAGTAATTTAATCAAACCTTAAATATTGAGTCATCTTATTAAAACTGATTAATTTTAACAGTGATTTGAAAACGTTTGATGAGAAACATCCTGATGAATAATGTGATCGGATCAGAAAACACATCTGTGCAATTTTTTGGGATTAATTTGGAGGATTTTGTTGCTGTGTCCATCGTTTCTCTTTTTAATAAAGTTCAGTTTTCTTACATGAAATGTGAAACTCGCTGCACAGAATCAAAAGCATTTCCAAAGTTCATCTCAAGGGCGTTTTCACGTTTTGTTAAATTTATTTAAATTAGACACGTATTACATATAAAACAATCAAAGTCAGAATGTGTGATTCATAAAACACGAGGTTAACTTCAGGAGTAACAGAGAAAAACAAACGTTCAGTGACAAATGAAAACTCAGACGAGTTTCTCTTCATCTCCACGACACTGAAGTGGCAATTACCTTTCATATCACTTCAGCGCTCTGCACAAATGTGTAATCCAGTGTGGCCTGTCGCTCTGTATTCACACAGCTGAGAACAACAGACAGGCCCCAGTATCAACTCTGACAGATGATTATTTCAAATGAGCAGCGTCTTCACGTCCAGCCGACGTGAAGCCGAACGCTGCCGCTCACAGACGACACGCATCACTGCAGCTGTTTGGAGACGTGGCGGCTGCCTGAGGGCAAAATGTGACAGGACGTGCTCTGATACACTATCTCTCTCTCTACACACACACTTTAATATGCCACAGCCTCGTTGTGTGATGATGTCTGAGTGAGTGACGATGTTCATCTGCTGTTGGTTTAACTTCTTGTTGGATAAGTTCATCAAAAGCCTTCAAACGCTTTTCAAACTTTATCACCTGCTGAGGCCACGACCTCACATTTCACACAACGCAGACACAGAAGAACATGTTTCCTGCAGAAGTTGACTAACTAATAACAGCTGATGTCAATCTTCATCAGCAGATCTCTCTCTCTCTCTCTCTCTCTCTCTCTCTCTCTCGCCTGTTGTTTCTTTGTCGCTCGTCATCTGTAAACGAGGCTTCACGCTGTTTCCTTGTTTCCCAGAACGAAGCCTGTTACTCCTCATCACGCCTCCTTCTCCCCGCTGAGGTTTGTCCTACTCAGACGAGGAGCAGAGGGTTAGAGAGCGGGCGGCGCCGGGGGGGAGGCGTCTGGAATTTGAATATGTGATAGACACACCAAGCTGGGAACATGTTGTCTGGAGTCTCCCATGAGGTGAATGGTTTTATATTGTTTGTTTCAAGTAGGTTAACTGCACTTGCTGAACTGTTTGCACAATATCTCTATGAACTTCAGTGAGAAACTGATACAGACCTCAACGATCTAAGCTCACAAGCGAGACGCTGCTAACAGATAAATGAAATACTTCTTTGACTTCCCCGTCAGGACAATCAGCCGAAGCAACAAACCATCGTGTTCTTCTAATATTTGATTGAATGGTTATTCCACAAGGCCCCGACACGACAAACAGCTCAGGTGAATCCAGGCAGACAATTAAATCGTGAATCAGTCATGAAAGAAGAAACAAAACGTTCTCGACTTGCTCTTGGATCCAGCATCAAGTTCTTTCTTTCAGACCCAAATTGTTGAGGTGCTGCGGTGTTCAGAGGTCAGAGGTCAGATGTCACTGTGACCTTGTACGGAGAAAACATCTAGACTCAAACTGCGCTGGTTGTTGGAGCAGTAATTCTACTTCTTCTTTATTCTTCTTCCACTCGTCTTCATCGCTCCTCTACATCAAACTGCTGTTTGTAGTCGTCGATGACTCTATTACACGTCCTTGTTTGTCCTCCGTCTTAAAGCCTTCCCGTTCTCCCCATTCCTGACAGAGGGGTTTATGGGTATTTATTATGCCCAGCAGGATGCAGCCGCCCACCACAGAGCAATCTATCACTTCAACACACGACTCTCTCCAAGTAGCACAACCTTGTCTCCTCTCCGCAGAGCCTCCTCTTTATCTCTGCCTCCTCGCTGCTTTCGGGTCGCAGAGGAGATTAATAAAGTTGTCTCTGTTTCCGCGGGGGAGATAAAAACCTGAATAATCCCTGAGACAAGAGAGGAGGTTGTAACGTTTCCTCTCTTCGCTGTAAGTTTGTCGATAACTTTTCGAGCAGGTTAATTTAATCATTAAAGACGAAGGCACAGAGATTTAGTCCTGAACGTTTCCTGTGTTGATTCTATAGAAACAACCAGTTTGCTGGTAATTCCAGATAATACAGATTACTGCACAACTTCCATCTTTATTCAGAGTCTATAGTTTCGACCTTTGCACAAACTTCTGTGTTTGTAATAAACGGTGTAACCTGCACACACTAACATGGAGGATCCCTGTGTTGTGTGTTTACACGTCCCTGTGTTACTTTGCATAAATAGAGTATAATATAAAATAAATACCCCCTGATTTGCTGGGATAATTCAGTGTGAGTGACAGGTAGTACATCACGCAGCGACCTGCCTCGGCCCTTTCATTCAGCAGCAGATTGCAGCCACAGTGAGCTCAGGTCCATTTGAAGGTCATCGCTCTTTTTGATGGACGCACTGATGTTTGCTTTTATAATCAAATATGTGTTTACAGCGGAGTAGATACTGTGGTGATGGATTCTTCTCCTGCAGGATTCAGAAAGTATAAAATGCAGATGAACGACTGAAGGTCACAGGTGAGGAGGTTTAGTTTGTGTATGAAAACACACAAACCTCCATGTCTTCCTGTAGAAAGCAGAACAAGCTTTAGAGGAATCAATCAGATGTGAACTAGTCCAACACAGATGTTGTTTCACACCTGATGTTTACGTCCTAGTCGGCGTCAGAGAGTTAGTTCCTTTTAAACATTAAGAAAATACTAAAATACTAAATGGGTGTTGACGAAGACGTAATTTAAACAGATGTAAGTGATGTTTGTGGAACATGAACTCATGTTGATTATCGTTCTGTTATGTTCTGGGTTATTTTGTCTCTATTCACAGACCAAATCCTTCAGAGGCTGCATGTGAAGATTGATTTTCCCCATTTTCAAAGGCTCCTTCAGCCCCGTCCTTCCGTTCGTCTGAGCAACGACGAGACGGAACAGTGAGTGTTAGCGACGCTCTCCATTCACCGCTGGTTGTCAAGACTGATCGGGAGGAGAACATGGGCACCTGTGTCATCGTGAACAAATGTCTCTTTGTCCGTCCAGTTGAAAACATCAATCTGCAGTTTTCAAACCAAGGCTTCATCCCTCGAGTCACAAAACGTAGTTTTAAAACATATCACAGTTTCTACGTTCATACCTGCAGTCGAGGTTTTGACCAACTAAAACGCAGACGTTTGGAAACAATGACGCAGTCGCCCACACATGCTTCCTGATTGTGTCTTAATGTAAGCAGGTACACACATGCCCAGTAATAATGATAATAATAAACTTTATTTATATAGCACTTTTAAAAAACAGAGCTTACAAAGTGCTTTGACAGCAAAGCAGGAAAAGTAAATATAAGAGAAATAACAATGAGCAGGATGCAGGAAGCCAGAAAACCACGTTAAGGTCGGAAACAAGGTGGTGTTCAAATTAACTGAGTAAATATAGAGTCACGTGAACACTTGAACTCATAAGAGCAGTAATGTGACATTATAATAAATGAGCCAGTAAAATAAAAGCAGAAATCAATAAAAACACGACATCACATGAAAGCAAGTCTATAAAAATGGGTTTTAAGAAGTGATTTAAAAGACACATCACTGACTCTAGGAGCCTGTGATGTGTCTTTTCAGGTGGGTTAGTTTGCACAGGTATTATGGAGCTAATACGGTTGTGTGGACAAAGATTGATTTAGCTTTAAAACATCATTTTAAAATGAAAAAGAAGGAATGTAGCCAAAAAATTATTCAACAGGAGCTTGAAAACTCTGGAGAAATGTGGATTAATACCTAAAACTGAACCTGAAACAAAAGCTTTAGATGCAAATACAAATTACAAAGCTCGATGTTCTTGTTCTCCCTCATCCACCCTCGATATACACACTTACAACAACACAACACACACACACACAGTAGTGAGTAGGTTTGTTATCTTACCCTCACTGTAGCTTAAGTCTTTTTATAATCACACATGTGGGCTGTGTGATTATTGTCTGTGGTGTTTCATCAGCCGACCTGGACGCTGACTGCAGGTAACAGTAGGTGTTTAAATGAGATTTACATCTGCAGCTATTATCAAACCCCGGATTCGCGTCACTCACGGAGAGATTTGCTCTGAAAGAAGAAATCCACTGCGACAAAAAGAGGTCACCTGCTCTTTCAGAATTAGAGATGGAATAAAACTGAGCTAACGACAGGATGATGTAACAGGGAGTGTGGTGAGCGGGGGGGGGGGGGGGGGGGGGGGGGGGGGGGGGGGGGGGGGGGGGGGGGGGGGGGGGGCTGCAAACAAAAACCACAGAGTGTTGCATAAATGAACTCAGCCGGGGGGGGGTCAAAGAAATGTGAGTGGATCTGTGAAGATCAGTGTTTATTGAGTGGATTTGATCGAGCACAGATTAACGCAGGATCGACGGATAGATCGATGGACGTGTAGAGGATTATCAGCCCTGTGGTTCCGTCACATTCACATCCTCGTATCCTCCGGGTCCAAATCATAAGTATAATTGATAGGTCGTCATAGTGAATGGGCCGGTGTCCATGTTCCGGTGAGGACACGCTGACATGACCCCACTGATGTGTCCCCACGTGGGACCGGAAGAACAAATGAAGGATGTGAACGTCTGAGTTAAACTTATCTTATTTCATGTCTACAATTTATCATGAAGCACTTTGAGCTGCATTATATGTATGAAAGGTGCTGTAAAAATCTATTATTATTTTATTATTATATTATTATTTTAAACACTAGCTGCAGATAGTTTCTTATTCTTTGACCAAATATCTGTTTTATCTCATTTAAAAATCCTGATAAGACTTTATCATGCTGGAGACGCAGTGTTTCTCTCTGACCAGCAGGGGGCGACAATCAAAGTCTCTTCACTGTGGTTTCCATTGCTTTTGTTTTGTGTTATGTCGACATCTAGTGGCCGAGGCGTGAAAGACAAGTCGCCTCTGATTGGCTCAATTTGCGATGTGCTTCTGTCTGATTGGCTGGCAACAACTCGACCGTCTACTAAAATCTCCCGTAAGGAAACAAGCCCAGTATGAAAACTTGTTCCGTGTTCTGAACGTTGATAAAACACGCGGATTGTTTTGTTTTTGTTTAACTAATATTTTCTTCGTTAAGCGGTGTTGGCTTTGAAAACACTCCGGGAGAAACACGTCCCCTCTGCTTCGGTAAAAGTGTGAGCAAACCCCCGGAGTGATGTTGTTTCCCTCCGGACGACATAGCGTGGGACGGGCTGGGCTGGACGGAGTTGGGGGAGAAGCAGTTTGTTGTGAGAGTTTCTCTCCGCGGCGGCTCGAGCATCATGGACGGTTTCGGGGTTTTTCTGAGCTCGGCTCTGGTTCTCCTGGTTCTGGGGCTGAGTCCGGTGAGCTGCGACATCACGGACGGGAACACGGAGCATCTGAAGCGGGAACACTCGCTGATGAAGCCGTACCAAGGTGAGCGGCTGCGGCTAGCCCGTTAGCAACATGCTAACATGACGTCTGCCCACTCTGCCGCCGCCTGTCAGGAACTCGTTAACACGTTATTTATGACGTCATTTATACGTCAGAGTGAATACCTAACGTGTCGTCCGTCATTCTCGTGTGATAATAAAGTGATATGCGTTTTTAAATGTAATGTTAGGAAATAGGAAGAGTCATGTGACGTGAAAAGTTAGAGACTCCGTCATTTTACATTTACCTCGGGATCAATAAAGTGTTTATCTATCTATCTATTTATATATCTGTCTGTCTGACTGTTTATCTGACAGCACAGAAACATCAGCGGCTCTAAATGTTTCATCAGTAAAGCAAAGTTTAAGTCAGTTTAATTATTGTTCATATGCATATTATCATTAAACAACAATAGTGAAATCACATTGGAAACGTCTCTTATAGTCGGTTTAGTAACTTTATTGTTTTGTTTTTTTTAAAGATAAAATAAGTTAAACACGCCAGATTAGATATTTAGCAGATATTCAAAACGAGCTGGAGAAGAAAACAAGTTAAAAAGCTTGGAGACGTCACAGCTCCGGCTGAGCAGAGAACACACCCTGTGACAGTTGTGAGTTCAAACATGTGTCCTGAGGAAAGGTGCAAAGGCCCCCCCACACACACACACACACACACACACACACACACACACACACACACACACACACACACACACACACACACAGGGCACGGATGTGTTTGTTGAAGGCGTCAGGTCTTTACCTTTGTTCATTGTTAAAGCAACACAACCCTCAGCTCCACACTTACTATGACAACAAGAAATTACAACATGAAATTTGACACGAGGCATTTGAATCAGACTACACGAAAATGAATCATTGCATCTTTTCATTTTTCGTTTCTGTATGAAGAGTCTGTGCAACGTGGGTTGCTGAGCACTTACAGGCAGTTAAACTATTTCAGTGACTACTGTGCAGTACATTCCTCCAAATGTTGTCAGAGGAACCTGAGCAACCATCTTGTTTTACACGTTGTGCATATTTGTCTGTTACCGAAGAAGACGACTGCGTATGATTTACTTCAGCTCATCTGGAACAGTCATGCAACTGATCTGGTCAACGTCAAACATAAGATCAATCAGAAGAGACCTGCAGCTGTAACCTTCTCTTCTTCCTGTCGCACGCTCTCTTGTGTGTGATCACTTCCTGTCACTTCACCTGTTTGTCTCGCAGGTGTTGGCAGCAGCCCGAGCAGTCAGTGGGATTTCTGGGGAAGCACGTTGGTGACGGGCTCATATGTCCGACTCACCCCAGATGAGAGGAGCAAGCAGGGATCCATCTGGAACACTGTGGTGAGGACAAACCACAAACACAGATGTTATATCTCGGTCTATTGTCATTTACACCAAAGTCTTTGCTATTTCAGCGTTGGGTTTGGAATTAATATTCTCCATCACGTTCACGTGAAGCCACGCCCATTCCCCCTGGCTCTCTTAAAACGTTTTCAGCCTCAAATATTAGTTAATCTGTTGTTTCTAGATATTTTCAGAAATTATTGTCAGTCCCTGCAAAAATGAGGTGTCATTTATGTTGCTCTGTGTGTGACAAGTTAAATTAAACAAACAAAAACCTCTTGTTTCCTGTTTCTGGTCCACAGCCTTGTTACCTGAAGGACTGGGAGATGCACGTGCAGTTCAAAGTTCATGGGTCGGGAAAAAAGAATCTCCACGGCGATGGCCTCGCCGTCTGGTACACGAAGGACCGACTGCACCCAGGTAGGGACGGCGTTTCTTCCTCATGGTTCTTTTTGCTGAGTTTCTGCAAAATACTGAAGTTTGGATTTACTCAAAACCCATTTCTCATCTGTGGCTCCTCATCTGACCAGTGAGAGTAACACAGAAGTAAATCGTATCTGTTTTGAACAGAAGAAAAAGAGCTCGAGCTCAGATTGAGTAAATCCAACGATGTGTGTTGGTCCAGTCCTGCTGTCACTTCCCTCTGAGAAATGCTCCGAGTGCTAGTGAACACTCGTCACTGTCACTTCATCAGGAAGCTTTTTTTTACTTCATGTCTCATCATCTCAGCTTGCTGTCGTCAGTGCTGACCACAGAAAGTGTCTGAAGTTGTCTGCTCATGTCTCGCCTCATCTCTGCCTCCATCCTAGGCCCAGTGTTTGGAAACCAAGATCAGTATCTTGGCCTGGCTATTTTTTTGGATACCTTCCGCAATGACCTCCATGGAATGGATGTAAGTGTGCAGTGTGTGGCTCCAGGTGATTGACCCGCTTGTTTCTCCACAGGGCCTGTGTTTTCCAACAATGCTCTGTTCCACGGGCTGGCCGTGTTTATAGATACTTACTCTAACGACGATGCGTCGGATGTGAGTGGTGGCTCAGGTTCTACTCCTCAGTTTACCGTCTGTGCAGTTTTCATCACTTTAAATGGGCATGTTGTTCCCCCTTCAAGCATGTGAACAGTGAAACCCCACAGAATTGGTTTGGCTTTTTTAATTCTACAGCAAAAAGAAATCACAGAACTTATGGAGCATGAAAGTTCTCTGGAACTGTCTCGTCCTCACTTTAACTGTTCGAATTAGAGCCCGACTGGTTGGCTGATAGAATATCTGCAGACATGAGCCTTTACAGACATATAGATATTTGAGTTTATTTGTTTATATGAAAACCTTTATTTTACAGAGTACAAATATTTTATAATTTCTGAATTCAAGTTCCCTACGTTTGTTTGTATTTCTTTTTATTTATAGTTTTTTATAATGAAGTTTATGGTTTAAACTATGAAATAACAAAGTGTTTGATAACAGCATCTTAGGAATCATGGCCCATTTTAATATTAATATCAGTTGATGTATTACTGGCATCGAACCCATCAGTCGAGTTCTAGTCTTAATATCATTTTTAGTTTGCTTGTCTTGTCACAGAGCTGCTTTCACACTGCAGCTGAACTCGTCACTGTTGTTCCTCTGGATGATCATGTGACATCACACCGATCTGTTCATCCATCTTATTTTAGAATACTCGACTCAGCGCTCGTCAGTGTCGCCTCTTGTCAGTCAGACAGAAAGCTGCAGAGACTCAATATGTACATGGATTTGTTCTGTTTATTGAAAACTAAATAAACACTTAATCGAAATCTCAGGAGCAAGTAGGACAAATGGGTATAAAGTTATTTTTAATTAACTCACTAATGTGATTTCTTTAGTTTTTCTTTTTTTAGTACAAATAATCCGATCATCCAAAAGATCCGATATGTGCACGATTTAAGAATTAATCTCAATGTTCCTGCAGTGTGAAAGCAGCTTTTATGTATCAAAATAAATATGCATGAGCGGATATGACCTGAAACTTACTGTAGGTTTCCTTTTTATTTGTTTCACTTATCCATCATCCTTATTTCTAATAAGTACAATAACAGTTTTTAAGATTTATCCGTTAATCTTTTTTCTGTCCGTCTCCAGCGTTCCTTCCCGTTCATTTCAGCCACGGTGAACAACGGCTCGGTGGGTTACGACCACGGCAAAGACGGACGCTCGTCGGAGCTCGGTGGCTGCTCGGCTGAGATCAGGAACCGAGAGCACGACACGTACCTCGCCGTCCGCTACTCGAGAGGACGACTCACTGTACGTGAAGATGAAGCTTCTCTTTCTTGAGTTGCTTTAAGTGAATCGAGCTGTTTATAGTCCAAGTAGTTAATGATTATAAAACCATTTAGCTTAAAACTTTCTTGTTTTAAACCTTTTTAAACAGTTTAAAATAAAGTGTCACTTTCTACAGCGCTGCATTACGTCACTGACATCCAGTTTGTGTTCTGTAGGTGATGGTTGACGTGGACGACAAGAATGAGTGGAAGGAGTGCATTGACATCGGGGGGGTTCGACTTCCCACTGGATATTTCTTTGGTGCCTCAGCAGCCACAGGGGATCTGTCCGGTGGGTCGGAGCTGGAAACAGAACAAATGGAGTCTTGATTTTCTCCCGTGTACTTTTTGTTTGCTAACAGTTTACACTGATGTTTTGTTCCAGATAACCATGACATCATCTCCATGAAGCTCTACCAGCTGATGGTGGAACACACACCCGAGGAGGAGAACCTGGACTGGACGAAGATCGAGCCCAGTGTCAGTCTGCTCAAGTCTCCTAAAGGTAACAGAAATGAAAACCAGGATTATTTGCACATAGAGCAGGGATCTCACTTCTTTAGCTCATTTCCTGTTTTGAAATTTCAGTTCCCAAATAAGAATTTTAAACAGTTTCACACAAACCAGACGAGCAGTGAACACTTTCTTCTCCGTCTGCAGACAACATCGACGACCCGACTGGAAACTTCCGGGGCACGCCCCTCACGGGCTGGAAGGTGTTTCTGCTCCTGCTGTGCGCTCTGCTGGGGATCGTAGTGTGCGCCGTGGTGGGAGCTGTGGTTTTCCAGAAGAGACAGGAGAGGAACAAGAGGTTTTACTGAGGAGGGAGGAGGAAGAGGCGCCTTGTCGCTGAGGTGTTTGTGGTGGAATGAACTGTTTCCAGATGACAGAGCACATTCAATGTGAATTTCTTTTCTAAAGATTGTACAAATGTTTATATCTCGAAGCACTGCGTTGAGAGTGAATCTCGCCAACTCGTGGTGTTGGTGGGACGGTGCAGAACAAGTGGCTCCTTCCATAAGCGACCCTGATCAATGCTGGTTTTTGTTTGCCATGTCTTTGTGTTTATTCATGGAAGCATCAGAATGAGTTTACTGTCATTTACAACGTTTGCACTCTTGAGTTTCTTTAACGATGTGTTCTCACCTGCTCATTGAATCTTCAGCCATTTCCTGCTGTTCTCTGCTCCAAGTGTGATCCTACGAAGATGGTGAAAGTTTGGCATCAAACTGTCATTTCGATTTTTATTTTTTCTTTCTAAACAGTTTGTTTCTGTACTTACTGCATAGAGTGTAAATAAAGATGGACCTCGTGTCTCCACTTCCTCCCACTATCTAGAGATCACACCAAAAAATATACCAGAACTGAACGCCGCCATCTCAGGATGACATTTGGAGCCAGAGTGGCGAGCAGGACAGGGAGCCACGGTATCAAGGTCCCGCCCATACACAGGCTCAGCCAATCAGGAGTCAGTCTGAGCTGTCAGTCACGGCGTTTCACACC
Organism: Hippoglossus hippoglossus; assembly: GCF_009819705.1. Taxonomy (NCBI): domain Eukaryota; kingdom Metazoa; phylum Chordata; class Actinopteri; order Pleuronectiformes; family Pleuronectidae; genus Hippoglossus; species Hippoglossus hippoglossus. The sequence continues at coordinate 25,571,617 of NC_047160.1, forward strand.
ATTTTTATATTATCAAATTACTCAAATCTGACATTTTTGTGGTAATGAGCTGTGAAGTTATTTTTCTGTCCGTCTACAGAAAACAGATTGGAGCGAAGTATTGGCTGATTCTCTCATTTAGAAAAATCGATTGTTGCTGATTTCTAATCGTTAGCATTTTTTTAAAATAAATTAGAATTAATTGAAATGATCATCATCAGCACTTATTGATCATTTAAGTTATTTCCCTCTGCTCCTGCTACACGTCCAGTTTCTGTTTATTTCAAATCATTTCTCAAAGAGTTTCATAGCAGATTTTGCCTTTTCCTGTTCAATCAGGTCGTTTCTCATTGAATCTGATTCAATGATTGAGAAATCACAATTTCCCAGAGCGCGGGTTGACATCTTCAAATCGCTTGTTTTGAAGAAAAAGGAATGAAAACTCCAACCAGAGGAATTGTTCGCTGAATGTTTTAACTTTGAGTTCTTTATAAATGCCAATTAATCTGTCAATTGATTGATGGATTGATTTCTCGTCATGTCTCTACAACCCTCAACGCTGCACTTAGGAATACGGGACATCACATGGATGGAGAAAGTGAAACTGCCTTTCAGAAAGTTGAATCACTGCTCTCAGTCACTGTCTTTTTGCTTTTCTTCTGGCTTCCATCTGTTCTCACTGGGTTCTGTCCCTTCATTGTTAAATTGGGGATTCGACGCTCGTTCTTTCATAACTGCTGAAACACAGACGGTCTTTTTTTAAATCTTTTATCTGGCTCAGTGTTTTTGTCTCTGCTCTTGAAGCCCGTCTGTATTTGCCTCTGCCACCACATCGTTGGGTTGGTGATGAGACTTGAATCTGCTCCTCTCATCAGAAATAATGTATTAAAATGGGAAAAACAACCGTTTGGCTGTGAGTTGTGTTATTTTTACTGCTATACACAATACACCCATTGTACTCAAGAAGTACACAAAGATGCTTTGAATGCTGACGACACATTTAGAAGTTTTAAACTGGATTTAAATTATTTGACAGAAGAGGCTGAAGTTAGAGAAACATGAACTGTAGTTTACTGCGTTTACCTGATAATACTCCCAATACTTTTACTTAATTTACTGTTATAGTACATCTCAAAAAGACTCCATGTAACAGTTTTGACATTTTTAACATTTTGACAAACTGATATTGAGAAACTACTTGTGTTCACTTCTGTCTGAAATAAAAATCAGTGGTTTCAAAAGTTCAAAGATCCACCATCATCTCCTTAAAATTACAAAGTTCAATAATGAAACTTGAATCTAATACTTTGCTGGCATGGCAACAGTAACTAAGGGAGACAGGTTGTATTGTATGTTGGTATTTAAAAAAGTCGTCTTTCAGAGTCATCGATTCAACACTTTCTTTATAGTTCTGCTCTTTTGTAAAATATGTACTTTTACTTATATCAATACTATTAATATACATGTACTGTAGTGTAGTGTTTTGAATTCTTCTCATAGTACTTTTGTGTTGTGGTATTGCTTTTGTTAGATGTGAAGATGTGATTACTTCCTCCACCACAGTTCATATTGTGAACTTCATGTATTTTTACTTCTGTCAGGTTTGTAGCTCTGCTGTTTTTAGAGATGATGATAAATTTAACTGTTTACTTTGCTTTGTTAATTAATCTTTAATTGATTATTAACTAGTATTCAGACGCAGTGTGAGTCAAGTTCAAATGATGAGCTGTGCTACTTTTTTCAACCACAAGATGGTGATATAGTATTAATTTTCATCTGCTGCTGTGTGTGTGCGTGTGTGTCTGTGTCTGTGTGTGTGTCTGTGTCTGTGTGTGTGTGTGTGCGCGCTCAAAGACTGAACTTGACTCACAGTTGTATATTAATTCAGTTTAGATTTGCATAGATGGGAGATTGTCGCGTATTATACGAGTCTCATGGTATTTATCATCCAGACTGATCCTGTCTGTACCTTCTCACACACACACACACACACACACACACACACACACACACACACACAGTCACACACAGTCACACACACACACACACACACACACTTATGTCGCCCTGAGCCAGGAACGTTTTTTTTCTTTTCTTTATGAGGTCACATCGGGGCAAGTGTATGTCAGAGGTCAGAGGTCAGAGGTTAAAGAGATACTTCACCCAAAAACGAAATTCACACATTATCTCTTAACCACTATGATGGGGGGGGTGAAGTGTTTGAACACTTCTGGAGCTTCAGTGTTAAACAGCGTTGCAGCCAAATTCAATGCAACTGAAGTAACTGTAGTGATACATTTTTCAAACGTAAAAAAACCCACAACATGCCTGCGTCCTGCTCCAAGCGTCCGTAACCCCCGACTTTCACATTCGACTCAAAACAAACCTCATTTACACCAAGTTTCAATCCTCAATGTGAAATGAGAAATACTCAGTGCTGAGAAGTATTTGTCAGAATCAATACTTTGGAACGTCACTCATTTTTTAGCCTCCATCACCACACACAGTCTAAAGGTCCTCTCTTGACTCTCAGGTCTCCATCAGCTCCCCCCCCGTCACGTTCTCCACGACACTGAAGGAGTATTCAAGCACATCACTGAATTTTCATTACCCAGCATGGCTGCACAGTGTGGCAGCCCACAGGCTCCACACGCTCAGGCCATCAATCTGGCCAGACATTCATTGGCTGAACAGGTATGCTAAAGTGTGTGTGTGTGCGCGAGTGTGTGAGTGAGTGTGTGAGTGAGTGTGTGAGTGTGTGTGTGTGTGAGTGAGTGTGTGAGTGAGTGTGTGAGTGTGTGTGTGTGTGAGTGTGACAGAGAGAGAGGGGGCAGCAGTTTAAATAGTTTAAATAGCTCACAGTTCATTCTTCCACTTTCACACCTGGAAGCTGAGATTTGACAGAAGCTGACTGACAGACTCTTCTTGCCTCTGGGTTATTGGCAGACACCAGTAAACGTCTCCACCTGGGACTGAACGACACCGTCGTCTCAGCCCAGAGGGAAGACACTAGAAGTTAGGATTGTTTGCGTTACTGATGAATCTGATCCCTGTTGTTTTTAAGAGGCGACATTTCAGACAACAGTTTCCACGGGGGGGTTTAAAAAGTAAAAAATGTGATCATCTGAATTTTAGTCCTTTTTTTAAATGTAGGATAAATCCAAACAACTCGACCTATGTTGCGTATTTTGTTGACTTGTGAACTTGCATGACCCAAAATGTTTGTTCACACACAGAGAAAGTGAAACCACAGATTCCATCTCTCCCCCCTACGTTCGAGTGTGACAGTAAATCTTCCTCGTACCGCTCCGTCATGCCGATGGCTCACTTCCTGTTGTAAGACAAGGTCTTCACTGTTTGAGCCCCGCAGACTGCTGAGTAACTTCCTTATCTACACCCTGTTATCACCCATCAGGAACATGAAGTCCTGGTCATTAACTCATATTCTCATTTACCTCCGCGGCACCACTCTCTAATGGGGATTGTGTTTATTTATCCAGTTAAGTACGTTTCATCCTCGATTCTACTTCTTGCTTCAGATTTAAAGTTGGTTTCTCAATAGTTAAACACGAGTGAGCGGAGCATTACAACCACAGTCAACTTTCTCCTTGTATTGTGTGTCTGTGTGTGTCTGTGTTGACAAAGTCTGGGTTAAATCCATTGTTGTGAAGAAGTTTTAGTCGGTACTCACAACTTCTATTTGATGGTTCAGATTTGAGTTTTCAGTAGATATGGATTTTTGAGAGTAAAATATTCTAATCGGCCAATATAAAAGAAAAGTTGGCAACAGTCCCTAAGATGTCGTTATGACAAACAGATGTAATTGAAGTTTGATGTTTTACAGTTAAAGCCTCTGCTCCCGTCACTGACGTTGAGTTCTGGTTCCTTCCTCTTGTCGTTGATAGAACTCCTGGAGCTTGTAGATGCTTGAATATCCGTCCTTTGCTCCGACACCACCCTCCTCCCCTTGTTCCTCCCTTTTACTTCTTTACGCTTTGACTTACTTTACGTCTGGAACCTGAAGGTGTGACTGAGGACCTTGTGTACACTGAACCCCAGTGAATGGCAGTGGGAGTTGAACAGCTTGGGAGGAAACCATGACACCCCCCTCGCTTTTGAATTCCACATGAATAGGCTGTGGAGGTTCATTTTTCTTTTACCCCGCACACTCGCTGAACTGCCGCTGCATTCTGGGAAACCGCTACCAGAAATCTGAAGTTTTAGTCGTCGTAAGCTTTTGACTAATGTCCTGAGTTTTACACAAACTAGAATATATTTTGTATCGTCTTTGATGCATGTGTAAAGCAAACATGCTGAAAAGAGTCAAAGGTTCAGAAGGAGCTTCAGTTAATAGAAGCTAAAAGAGACATGAGATGCAAAAACAAGTTTTACTGTTTGTGTGATTTCTTAGTTTAGCCTGTGAAAACCTTGATTTCTGAACTGTATTTTAGAAAAGTCTTTGCAACATGTCCAAAATCTCATCCTTATATTGGTGGTTTCATAAGATCCAGATAGAGATGCAGTGAATATGATATAGTGAATTTTCTGTAAACTTTTAAATGTATAAATTGGGATCTTTGTCTCTACAGATGTTAAAATGTAACCTTTATTTTCATTTCTTTTGTTTTCCTCTGTGAATCAGTCTTGGGTTCTTTGAAAGGTGCAATACAAATTATTATTATCATTATTATTATTAGCCTCCTGTTGCTTTGTATTTGAGTTTGGTCTTTGTTTTGAGCACTCGACTGAACTTTGGTGGCTCTTGTGGTTTCTTCGTGGTTCTAATGATTCATGCATTGGGGGGGGGGGGGGGGGGTTAGAGGTGTTCTTACTCTGTTGTGGGTTCCGGTCTACCCAAACCACGTCCACGGGACAGAAGTAGGCACAACCTCCCTGTTTTTATTCTTGGCCGCACAGAATGTAAAACTTCACTCACTCCAAGGAAATAAGAAATGCTCTCCTCGTGTGGTCGAGGTGGAAAGTGGTCGACAGTAATGACTTTAGTTGCTCTCGGCAGTTGCTTGTGTGAAAGTGTATGAGGAGGTGAAGGAGCTCAGCCAGGTTCTAAAAAGATTTAACATGACAAAGTAAAAGTTTTTGATTTCCTACAGATGATGTTGTATTAATACTGTGATTAATGTGAGATCCCCCCCCGCCCCTGCAGCTCCAGCTGATAAACACACTGGAGTTATTAGAGTCGCTCGTGGTTCTGCATAAATCGCTTTGACAGGAGCAGCCTCGAAGTTTGGGTCGTGATCTGCATCCAAGCTGTCCACATAACTCACCATGTTACCTTTTCTTATAACAACCGCCCCCCCCCCCCCCCCCCCCCCCAACAGCAACCAGAGGAGGAAGAGGAGGAAGAGGAGGAGGAAGAGGAGGAAGAGGAGGATGTGTGTATGTTGTTAGACTGCAGGACAATACAGACTAGTTTGTTTTTCACATATTTATTCTTCCCTCAAGTTTGTACAACTTCTTTAAGTGTGTAAGGAATAAAATCGGATCATTGTGGAAAGTCAAAGTTTGACCCGCCGCAGTCTAGTTTCCAGAGGGAGAGAGAACTGTATTCAACAGCTGCTCCTGCTCGTCCCGGCTTTTCTTAGAGATGGTTTTAATTCAAGTTTGGTTTATAATAACTTTAATGATGTCGGCTCACCAGACGGGTGGAGTCTCTGGCACCGCACCCGTCGGATCAGATGGGGAAGCTGAGATTTGTACACCAGTTAAAAACTTTCTTAACTAATCCACTGTGGATATTCCACATTGTTTTAGTTCCTGCAGTAAGTCAGGCTGTTATTTCTGGTGCTTGGTGTGATCCTGGGACTTCCTCAGAACTGTCGCCTTGCGTTTCCCGGCAGTGATGCTGCTGTGGGACGGTCAGCAGACCGACCTTGAGACGCCCCCTGTTGGACTGAGTCTCGCTCCGTCATCTCGTGCTGTAGCCAGACTCACAACCACACACTGTAACATCCTTTCTAAAGCAGAACGTATTAATGATGCAGACAATTCCCTGTCTAAAATATGTCATTTTATTTTGAATATATATTTTTTTTTTTTCACAACCATCTGGCAACGCCCCCAGAACCGATATCTCCAACCCCAGGTTGAGAATTACTGGTCTCAGTAATTAATGGGAAACTGCTGAGTTTGAGAATTATCTGATAGTTTTAATTTGTAACCAGATCTTACTTGTTCTTATTTCAAGTTCTAAAAATCTCAGGTTGTTTTTGTGTTTTCTTTTTATTTATAGTTATGTACAAAATATCAAGCCTCAGTTACATTTCTTTGTTTTAACATGAATATTGGCAGATAAATTGCTATTGGAATTTCTTTACTCCCTAATATAGTCATCAAGCCCCAATGGGCCTTAAATTGAATTGAATTGAATCCATTCATCATTGATGTTTGTCATTACGGTCCAGGTAGTGTCTATTGATTAATTGGTAATATTAGGAATTGATATTTGGAAGCAGTGACAAAAATGTGCTGCCCTTGGTGAATAATTCAAGCCCCAGTAGATCCTACTGGTTTTCAGAGATATTTAAAATTTGTGAAAATACTGTAGACACTAAATTTGCTGTATGTGTCTTTTAAAAGTCTTTAAACTTCCTTTAGAACCAATGTCCTATTGAGTGAGTTTTGTTTGTGAGCTGAAGGTTATTTCAAAAGGTGCAGCGCTACGTCTGCCATCCTTGGAAAAGTTTCACAATGTGCTTCCCGAGCGGAGACTTGTTGGTATCGGAGCTGTTGTCGGTGCCGTCAGGGTCATTTGATATTGTCTGAGAAGTTTTCATCTCCTGTAGAAAGCATCAGCAGCTGTTTCACTGTGGAGCTGAGGAAACATACTGAGATATACGTGAACTGGATTAACCTACTTACGTGACGGCATTATTTTCTTATCGGAATTATACAAGAAGGGGGTGTGGCTTGTGTGTTTTTCCTCTTGGACTGGATTAATGCAGATTATATAGTTTATATAGTTCTATAGTTATATCCATAACCTTTTATTTCAACGGTGACAGATGGACTTTTTCGTGGGTGGCATTAACAATAGTGTGAGTTTCAACATGTCGCTGCCTGTCAGCAGCATCAGACTCTCAATCCTCTCCCTGAAGGTTCTTCAGTATAACCTGCTGACTGATTGTTGATGACTGTGGTCGCCTGCAGGTAGAGCTGCAGAGGAACCTGCTTTCACATGTGGATGGAGGCCACCTCGCATGACTTTCCACCATTTGGAGCAATGGTTTTACATCCTCATAAACTTGATGTGCATGTGTAATGAACGGCAGGGGCAGTACAGTCCAGACCAGCTGTTCCCACACCCGTAGGATCTGTCTTGTGTCTGGTGACAGATCAGAAGAATAGACTGTAACTGAAAATGTAAGATGCGTCTCTGCTTCCTTTCCTTATCGAGAAATTAAGCCAAACTATCTTGGATAACAACAGTGCCATCTTGTGCATTTGGAGCCAGTCTGCGCTGGAGCTACCAGGGGATTGAACCACGGTGGCAAGATCTCACTGATACACTGATGAGCTTAACATCAGTCATACAAACGAGAAGTTGGCTGAGCTCAGGAACGTTGAAGCGGAGGATGTGGCCAAGAGAGAAGATCTCAGATAAACGTAGTTTTCATGTTTCATGTTAAGATCAAGTTATTCTGCGACTCTGATTTTCTTTCTTATCATCTGTACCTGTGTTTACCTGTGTGGATATAAAAAATAGGTTTTCTCATAATGGTCTGAAAACCTTCTTTGAAATATCTTGTTGAAACCTGCAGGAACCCTGAAGAGAAACTCCTCCCTGGGTAAATAATGCTAAAAGAAATTAGCAAGATTAATGACTGGCACTGGCTCGGTCACGTTTAGATCCTGAAATTCAACCTGATGCTTTGTTTTTTCTCATTATAATGGAAACAAAGACTTGTGTTATTCACTAGTACATCAGCTTTAAGTTAACATCAGGTTATATACAACATTTAAACACGTGCTAAGATAACATTAAATCTTTCACGCCTTCAGTCAGCATGTGTAAACCTGTTATGTGGATTTAGATGATCTAACAGTCTACATCACTGTGTGATAACCATCAGAGCTTTAATATCTCTGTTGTGGTAACGTTGTATAGTTCTGATTTATTAGATAGTGAATACAACAATCATTTATTTTACCGTAACAGATTCCAGAAAGAAATCGCTTCTGATGTGTACAGCGATGAAGGATTTCATCTCTTCGAAAATGTGTCGGGGCAATTATTTCTAATTCGCATTGTTTAAGAAAGTGATGAACAAAATGTATCGGCACCAAAATGTGTAACCGCACAGCAACTGAAAAAAAAAACTAATTCCCCAAAAGTTTGAAATTTGTGTCTTTACTCGTCTCGTCCTTCCACCAAGTGTTGTGTTCTGTAATCTTGCTTAGAAACAAACCACCAGGGGTGAAACAACCTCGTCTGTGGAGGTAATAAAAACCTCTTACTGCACAAAGAAACAATGCATGAGCAGGAGTTACAAAAATATACACTTTCTCCAAGTCCTGCAACACGGTGAAAGGAAACATCATCCCACCCAGGTTTGTCTGATTTCACCGTGTGGAGGCAGGAGGTGTTAACTCAGGGAAAGTGAAAGGTGTGGTGATAGGGGGGGGGGTCCACTCACCGACTGAGTGGGAATATAATCCTCTTACTACATCCCAGAGTGAGCGTGTGTGTTCCTTCAAAGAGGGGAGTGCAGGGGAAAGTGTAGAAAGAGCGTTTAAAGACTGAATGAAACAGAAAGCTGTACCGTCCTGAGGCCTTTATAGTCTGTAGCTGCAATAATTCATTCAATCATTCTGAACAAACGGGAGAAACAGTGAAAATGTGCACGTTTGTGTAAATGAAGCCGACGTTTCTCTTTCTCCTGTTTGAGGCTGAGATGTTTGTAAAGTCTGAGAAAGCTCGTGTTTGAAATGATCTGGCCGACTCTACATATCTTTAAAGCTCTGCTCCTTCATGTTATCTCCTTGAGGATAACAGATGATTGTTGTTACAAAGAGGGAACCACTTTCTCTTTCCACCAAACAAAACCAAGCGGAGGGGCAGGAGGGAGGGACAAAATCGGTTCTCTGAAGAAAGAGAGGGGACCACGTGTTTTGGAAGCTCACGAGGAACCGACTGACGCTGCTGAAGTTACTTCTCTTTTTATTTTTTTGCTCTATGATTCGATTTGCTTGTCATAGCAAATGTTACAAAGCCCCCGGGGTTGGTTTTGAAAGCCGTTGAATTGAGGAGGGAGGAGATTCACATTTAAAACTGGTTCATGGCAGAAATGATCTTTTCGTTGTTGTAAAATTAAAATCCCAGATAAGCAACTTTATTCTATTTTTATCCTATCACAAAAATGTCTGTGGTCGTTTTATTTTAACTAAGCGTACACATCATGGCTGCCTTATATATCCTGCATTTGGTGCATGGGGTTTTAGTTGCTTTGGGTCAAATTGGGATCATTTTGTGTCTTTGACTTACTTTTTGCCATTAGTAATATAATAAAAAAACAAACAAGCAAACTTAAATAATAACCTTTATTGGCCAAACAGTTTTGCTGCAACAAATTATTTTTCAACAACAATTTTCAAGCTGAAATAACAAATTGATCTGGATAAACAAAAGAACACTATTAATTTGTGCAGAGAAAAAAAATGTAGGAACATTAGAGCTGCTGCACGAACATGAATATATTTATTGACATTGACTCACAGCTCCAAGTATCAAATATGGGAGCTCAAGTTAAAAAAAATGCATTAGCATCCACCTCGTGTTGATTAAACCTCCAACAGTTCTGACACTGTACAAACCGCAACTTCAACTTTTTTCAGTCAAAGCTCCACTGCTGTCCGTTGGCACCATAACTGTAAAGTTGCGCAAGTTTGTTCTCGTCTAGCAAACTGTGACCTGGATATGCACTTATCATAAATTGTGCAATGTCTGTAATGGCCAATCAACAGTGTTTCAAATGAAGGGGTCTTCCACGTCTCCTAGTTGCGATAAAAAGTGACATTTGTGTCGTGTATTATCCAGAGGAACAGGAATGCTGTCTTTGGAGGGACATTATACGTTTTTTAATGCCGTGAGCAATAAAAACTGAATTCACTTCATCTCAAAAGTTTTGTTTGAAGCAGAAATAAATAATATGAATAAAGCCAAAAGTTACAAACATTGCTAAGTACATTAGAGAAAGGTGGAAATGTGATATCGTGAACCGACCCTTTTAACGTTGGGGGGGGGTGAAGAAATGAATGCTGGCAGAGGGGAGACGGGTTAGAAAGAGTCGTCCAAAGAAAACAGAAAGGGAGAGATTTGTATGGATACAGACAGAAACCTGAGCTAGTGGAGTGGGACAAGATCAAAAGAGCATGTTCTAAATCACTTACTTTCCTCATGTCAAACAGACACCTTCCATAACTTAACAGGTTTCAACAAAACCGTCACGCCTGCGAAAAACCTGCGTTGCCAAAATACTTGCTGTCGATATTGTCTCCGAGCTGTGGGGGATCAGAACCAACTTGTCCACGTCTGAGCTTTTCTCCACAGGGCATTAACAAAGAACGACGACGCTCATTTCACGCGTAAAAAAAGCTGATTGTTATTGTTTGGGAAAGGCTGTAATCAGGGATCGCTTGTTGCAGTGCAGACGTGCTCGCTCTCTAAAGTGCAGTTCCACCCTAAAGTGACGTTTTTTTTATAATTCTGACAAGACATGACGTCAGGATTAAAGCTTGTGACTTGGAAAAGCTGCAAGAAGATCAAACATCCCACCTTCCTGTTTCTAACTGGTCAAAAAACCCACTAACATCTGGCCTTTGTCTGCAATGAGACATTATACTATCGGCATTCACTCCCGGGTCAAAGGACTCTCTGGACATGGCTTTTTATCGGCAATGACGGAAATGGGAAACCTGCATTAATGCACCAATTTGGCAAGAGCATCAGTTTCCGGTGTGTTCATGACGTCGAACCTGATGCACTAGCAATCGTCTTTTTCGAGCGGGTTTGAAAACTTTGCATATACCTTCGAAATCTGGTGTAAAAGAGGTGTTTGTCAGCAGGATTACGCAAAAACTACTAAGTAGATTCGCCCTCTATTAGCTAAACTAGGTAATTTATGTATTAATGGTTCAGCTAATTAAACGTGCTAACCTGTAGATGAACTTGTCGGCTGTTTTGTTAAAAACACGATGTTGGCTCTTTAACCGAAGACTCGTGTTTCACATTCTGTTCACTGTATATTGACGCATGTGTGATGGTTGAATAATGTTCCTCTCAGAGGTCAGAGGTCGCAGCACCTCAATGTAAAACAAACTCTTCCTGACTCTTGAATGATTGACAAGCGAGGCGGTGGAATGCTCTTAGGAGTAAACACTCCTTTACTTTACTCACAAGAAGTTTTTAAAAAGGGAAAAAAAGCAAAGACAATAGGACAGGTTTTTATTTGGGAGTAAAGTGGGTTGCAGATATTTCTGGAAATTGATTTCTCAGACTGTATCAGGTCGTAAGTCTTATTGTATCACTACAGTTACACACACATCAACAAAGTACTGAATATGTGAGGTGTCGTGATGGAGTGTCGTGTGTTTCCATAGAGACACCCCCTCCCTCCTCAGACCTGTGTTATATATATGTGTATATTTCTTGCAAAATAAATTACAATTACTTTTATCACGGTTTGCTTTTTATTCCAGATGCTGGTTAGTAGTAGAATCCATGTGTGTGTGTGTGTGTGTGTGCGCATGCTAGAGAGACACGTATAAAGAGTTTTTAAAAAGTGAATATTGGAGGTAACATGATATGATTATCAGCAAAATGTGGTTTTTCTATTGGAGCATGAAGCAAATCTGAAGCAGAAACTTGATGTTCTGCCAAAATCCAAACAAACAAACGATCTCTGGTGTAGTGATGTGGGCAGCTCCTCGGCTCCTCAAGACTTTAATCATTTAATCATTGTTTCAATCAGACAAGCTGTGTCACAGACATTACACACAAGTGATCTTTGTGTTGAGTTTTCAGTTTTCTTCTTTTGCTTTAAAATATGAAAACACTTTTAAATTCTCCCTGAAAAAAAAATCTGCAATTAAATTCCATTGGAACAGAAATATCGTGTATTAAGGACTTGTTGGTATGCATCATATTTTAAGGAGGCAGATGGTGCTGAAGCAGGAGGTGCAAGACCGCCCAGAACTCCTCTGTGTGTGTGTGTGTGTGTGTGTGTGTGTGTGTGTGTGCGTGTGTGTGTGTGTGTGTGTGTGTGTGTGTGTGTGTGTGTGTGTGTGTGTGTGTGTGTGTGTGTGTGTGTGTTAGAGAGAGAGAGTAAGGGAGCGACCATACGCATGACATTTGGCTCTTATGTGTATATGCAAGCAAGTGTACACGTAATGGTTTGTGTGTGTGTGTATGTGCATTCACGTTATGAGCATATGCTTGATATTTGGTATGTGCGTGCAAGCATAAGCTTTATATTTCTGTGTGTGTGTGTGCGTGAACACAGCATGACTCAGGAAACAGGAGCAGATTCTCAGCAGATCTACTGGTCCACACACGGTGATGTTTCACTAATACACACAACGCACAGTCTCTCTGTTCAGTCGTCCATCTGTCTCCCTCCTGCCCGTTTCCCCGTCAACTGAACACTGTCCCTCTTCTGTCCCTGGTGATGACGATCATAATAATGATAAGACAGTATCTTAGTGTTGACTATACTGTTTGACAGTGGTTTGAGTGAATCTGTAGAGTTTAAGAAAAAGAAAATTTAAAAAAGAACCATCGAGGCCACTTTGACTTTGTGTGTGAGCTCTGCGCAGCTCGGAAAACTCATTTTACAAACTTGTTTTGTTTTTATCTAAAGCAGAGTTCACTTCTTTTTGCAAAGTGAAAAGTCAAAGTTGCTGAAATCAACATTCAACAGCTGATCTTCATGTCACTCATCGTGCGACACAGTGTCGTCCTCAGCTGCTCCTCAGTTCAGTGTCTTCACCACAACGTTCTCTCTTTAAATGATTTCAAACAGACAATGGACACTTTTTAAATCGTCCTCTCTCAATCCACTTTCCTAGAACAGGTTCAGCCACAGATGCTTTCCCAGGGTGCATTGTTCCGTTGCTAAATAGTATATTTAGCAATAAGTAGTGGATATGACGCCGGATGTTTCTCAAAAGAAAATCAATCACAAACATGCTAAGAAAGTGTTTTTGCCCTCATCCCCGTTGCCCATCTTAAGATTCATATATTAATTTTTACTTTCACTAAAGTTTAAAAGCCCCAAACTTGTTTTTTGGGGACGGCCCAGTCTTTTCTTCTTATTTTACTGCAACTCCTCTCCTCTCTTTTCCTGCTCTGCTGGTCCTGCTGGTTTTAGCAAGTTCCCATTGATTTGATGATAAATATGTTTGTGACTCACTGCTGTTTTCACCCTCACAGTCTGCAAAGAGCACACAATACTCCACTGTGTGTGTGTGTGTGTGTGTGTGTGCCTGTGCGTGTGCGTGTGCATGTGTGTGTTTCACTGAGGGAGACGGTTGAGTTAAAAAAAAATAATAATGAAACAGGCTTCAACTCTGGAAAAGGGAGAATCACAAAAGTCCTTCCTCATGTTATAATATACAGGAATTCATATATAAATGTTATATATAGATAATTAGAAGGATTAATGAAGTAACAATCTTTAGTGAAATGCACGTATTGTGATCGATTAGTTCATTTTTCATGTTGTATGTTCAAGTGTTCATGTTTCTGATGAGTTTGATTTTAATGAGTTATTTCAAGATATAACAACTGGCTGAGACGTCATGATTGACAGCTGAGGCTGGTGCAATATTGGTCAAGAGCGTGTATTGGCGGGACCTTGAAAATAACTTTCCAGGTTATTTCATCTGAATATACAAAACTTTGTTCATCTCAAATCAACTTAAATTCACAGTTGACCTGGTTTAATCTAGAAACTGCTTGTTTAGGTGTGCAGAGAAGAATTAGGATCAAATTCGTCAGACTCCAAAGACAAATGGATCCATGATTTTTGCTCGAAGCTCTACAGGTTCAGTCGTATAAGAATGTACAAGTTGAAGCTTGAGAGGAAACAGACTGATGTTTGGAAATCCACCTCCCAAGTTAATGCAAACAATCAATCACCAGTAATCTTTGTTTTGAATTCATCCAGCCGGGATTACGCTGTGTTGGGTTTCATGCTCCACGGGGCTAAAAACGTCAAATCTGTCCTGAGGTTTGTGCTCAGGGTCGTAAAAACTGGCAGCTTGTGTTTGAGATCCTGTAACTTTGCTGCTCTGGTGCATGAACTTAAAGAAAAAGGAGTTAAGATGATTAAAAGTTTTTTGTTTTGGGGCTTTTTAGGCTCAGATGTAGCTGCAGTGTTCCTGAGAGCTGAAAGGGTTTTAACAATGTTTTCAGTGCGGTCACACACCGAGGGAAATTAGCTGCTTCGCTAAAGGAAGAATTATAGTCGTGTTTGTGTTTGAACCATTTAAACTGTGAGATTGGTTTATTTTATCAGCAGCGAGTCTGGATTGTGAGGTTAGAGAGGAGCGGAGAGGAGATATCAGAAAATATGGGACGTGTTTTATTGTTTCATTCTGCTCTGCTGAGTTTTGATCCCGAGGGGAAACGTGGAACGCTTCGCTATCTCGTGCCACAGTGGACGTGTTGCTCGAAGAGAAACAATGCATTTGCTCATATCACAAACTGTCAGAGTTTGGCCTTCGCTTAAAAGCTTTGATTCTGTTCTGCAGAGTTTCACCCCAATAGACTCAGTCCTCTCTGTGAACAGATGCAAAATCAGATGCAAAAAAACATCTGTATGACTGTGGACCCAAACCAGGCAGCAAAACACACACTGAGAACTTTTATCTGGGAAGATTAAAGTCAAGATTTGGGTCCTGGAATCCGTCTTCTGTTCTCTAAATTATGATTTATGCTTCTCTTGCCATGTTATTGTGTCTAAATCCTGCTTCTGATAATATTTGTCCTGAAAATTGTCACGATATAAGAGAAGTAGCAACAGAACTTGCAAACTCTAAATACCAAAGTATCGACAGAAGAACATTTTGTGTGTCTGAAGTGTGGATCGGTGATAAGAAGGAGAAGAGAAGCAGGGAAAAGGAAAACAGCATTTCTCGTGTTGTGTAGAAGCACAAGGCCGCGGCAAGGACGTGATAACACCTGAAAGAGCGTCTTTGTCTGAAAGTGGAACAAACAGCACGAGGGAAACCGGTGAACCTGCAGAGACACAAGACCGATGCCTGTCCAAGGCCTCGACAGCCTTGAGCTCAGGAGCAAACACCGGTACAGCACAGAGACACACACACACACACACACACACACACACGCTATATTTTATATTATATTATTATATTTACGCTGTTAGTTCAGTTGGTTGTTAGTTTGCAGGTAATTATAAAGGACTTTTTTTCTTAACTGTAAGACGATGATTTTTATCTTAGCAAAAAATACATTTAGTCCAACAATCCATTTAAGATTCAAGATGTTTATTTTCACACTTGTTTTACAAGTGCAGTTATGAGAGAAATGCTCAGTTAAAATATTGCTCAGGCAATAAATACAGTAGTTAAGTCATTAAAAATACAGAACAATATAATGATGATAAGGTACAACATACTGTGATTGAATAGAATATGTTTTTCCAAATTAAATTTACAGTTGTTGATTAATAATATTCATTACCAAGACAGAAGAACCAATAAACGGTGAAAGTTGAATACTTTGCAGTCATTGCAGATGCACTTTTTATATTCAATCAAGTTCTAATCAAATATAGATGATCAATTTCTCATTTAATATGCAGTATTATTTGCATAGTTATTGTAGATTTACTGAATAAAGGTCCATATTTGTCACGTATGTACTTTCTTCCCCTGACAAAGACCTGAAGTGCCAGTTTGGCTCTCGACCCGGGAGCAGAGGTGGAGGTGACGTGATGTTGGAGCCAAAGATCATCGATCAGCAGCTCCTCCACTCTGCAGGCCTGGACGTCCTTGGGTGAGACGCTGAGCCCCCAAATTGCCCCAGATGGCTGATTAATGTGGAATTGAAAAGGTCTTGTGTATATAGAAGCATCATGTGAAGAAAAGCTCCATATTAATACAGTTCATTCACCATTTGTGCTGGAGAACAATGAAAGAATGTGGTTCTGCACCCGCACGTACCGTCTCCAGGAAACAATCACACACTGACAGAGACTCTCACCTTCTCCAACCTGCTCAGCTTTTAGATTCTTTCACCAAATTAACTACCAGAGATCAAAATGTAAGAACCTCTGCCGTGTGTTTCCTGCACATTTATTTATCCTGTATTTTATTTTTTCCCGTCACACGACCACAGCAGCAGAAAGTCTGTGGTCCTACAGGGCAGCTCCCTGTGAGAATGTGTGTTTGAATGCTAACTACCATACCTCCCGAAAAAAAAAACAATCATGTCATGAATTCCCTGTGCGAGCTGTGAAAACCCAAACCCTGCAGATGACATGTAAGTACTGATGATTGCTGTTGTGGCTGACAGTGTTTGTTATTCAGGCATCATCCATCCAGTGCAGATGATTACAGCTGTTTGTCAGGCTGACGTGTTGCAGCCTCAGAGACGCTTGCTGTCCTCCATACATACAGAGGAAGGTCGCACACAACAGACACACACTGACAAAGCACAGTCAATCAACTCCTGATAAAAAAGACAATGCATACACATGTATGCAAATATGTCTATATATGTGTGTACATATATATATATCTGCACAGTTGAATGAATTCTTGTCTCTGTAACCTGTCCCCTCCCCCCTCCCCCGACCCCCTCACTTTCCATTTGCAAGGAAAATGCCACATTAAGTGTAATTTCCTTTAAGTGGGAGTGGGTCATGTAGCCTTTTAATACAGTAGAGCCTTTCTCACACCAGGTCCACAGCAGCACCGAGAAGGACATTATTATTATTATTACTACGTCTGTTTAAATTGGCTCCTTTTTAAAATTCAGTTACAAGTTGCTATATAAGATCAAAATACAGATTTGAAGGCAAACGATAAGAAATGATCAGAAGCAGTTTGAAGAGCTCACATTGGACATACAGAAATATAAGAGTAGAGACATTACAGAGCAGAGAGAGTCATATGAATGAAGTAAAAACACACACAACCCCTCCAGATCCATTTCTGGAAAATGTCTGGACTCCAGTGCAAAGACGAAAGCAACTTAGATCTGGTGTCTTTGCTGGTTTCACACCAATACAGTTGTCATCTCCCTGTCCAGCGTCCACATTGGTTAAATAACTAATTCTCTAACAGTTCCAGTTACACGTAACTATCACAATACGACCGAACATTATGTTCTTATTGTTCAACCACAAAAATCCAGATGGGAGAAGCTCTGAGTTGATGAAAATGTTGTAAAAAAAAATCATCTGTCTTCATATGTCACTGTGAGCTCACACAAATGAAGCTGCAGCACAGAGATTTAAAAGGCTCCACTTTAAGGATCTCAGCACATAACGTGTATTAAAGGCGTGTCCAAATACGCTTGCAAGTAGAAAGAGTTTGACGTAGTTTCATAATTGCTCATTGGTGTGTTCTGGGTGGAGATGGTAATAAACCAGTCGCCTCCTTCCTCGTGGTGTCGGGAGAAGAAGAGCTCCTCAGCCTGCTGCTGCCTGTTCGGTCCTTATCAGCGAGCCAGGGCAGGCGCTAAGTGTGTTGGAGGGGACAACACTGTAAATCAAAGCTTACTTCACAGCCTCCAGGGGCGGGTGGGGGAGGTGAGAGAACGTGCGAGAGGCAAACCGGGCAGAGACAGTTCAATTACTGCTGATTTCCTAAAACTGACTTCATCCCTTTAATTGCTGTGTTTGCTCTCATTATTATCTGTTCTGGGGACTTGTTTGGGGTTTAGCTGCTCAGATGATCCAGCTCCATGTCCCCCCCCCCTCTGGTTAACGTTGAGTTTTATCTTAGTTTATTCGTGCAGTGATCAAATCTAGAAGCGGCATCATAAGACAACGAAGCTCAAGTACCGTGAATATCATGATACGCTGTTGTCTGGAGGAATTCAGGCTGACGTCCCTTTGTGTCTTTATCAAGATGCATCTCCTGCGAGTTTACACTTGAATTGTCGCAGAAACTAAAATATACAGTTCAGGAATTCGTGCACCTTTTGCCCCCAAATCTCTCAACACGAAGGGATTTCATTACACTTCTCAACCAATTTTCTTGAAACTTGAACCGTTTCCAGACATGAACTCTGGAAAATTGGGTCTGGATATCTTCTAGAATTTGTCTCTCACATTTTAAGAACACAGCAGGAGGTGGTTCGGGTCAGACACGTTCACAATAACAGGAAAATATCATAAATATATATATAGTAGAGTATTCATGCGAGGGGTGGTGCCCGGGTCGAGCAGCAGGAGGCAGGACATGACGTCCATCAGTCCTCGTCGCCAAAAGCTCTCGAATCCTGTCCTCTTTCCCATCGCTCCTCTTTTTAATCCCGAGATATTTGTATTCTTTAAATTTCATAACGGCCGCATGTGAGAAACTACACAATATTTTACGGACATTTTATTCAGGGGCTGCAGGAAGAGTTCCAGAAAATACCCGTTGCAACTCACTTGGAGGTTTTCATTCTCACATGCAGAGTCGAATGTAAACAGCAGTTTGTTCATTCACCATTTGTGCTGGAGAACAATGAAAGAATGAGTCATCACAAGTTAGATTTGTCCCATTTCTGCAACATACAACATACAACATACAACATACAACATACAACATACAGTAACATACAACATACAACATACAGTACCATCTTTAACCAACACTTGGATCCTTGCGATGCAATGAGACATTTATTTCCCGGGTTTTATTTTCTCCCCTCACCCGTCTCCCGCCCCCTGAATTCCTCGTCACCTCTGTGAGGAGAGAGAGAGCGAGGAGGTGAACTTGTTGACAGACACATTGACATAGTGAGGGGGGGGGGTCAGCTGAGGACTATTCAAGGCCCCACCGCCTCAGTCCATTACCGCACCTGCAAACAGGTCTGCCTGACACATGGCGACAGTTTTCCTCTCGCTGTCCGTCGGTCTGGAAGCGACAGGCTGGAACGTGAACAGGATCGTAGCTGAACCGATGAACTGGGAGCTGACCCTGCATTCACACCCGGCACAGCTCGGCTCTGAGAGGGGCTCCAGTTGCAAGTCATCCCACTCAGTCTAAAGAGCCTTTCACTCCTGGTAGGTCGTCTTTCATTACATCGCAAATGGAGAAATTACAACCATGTCATTACGATCCTCTAAGCCCGAGGATAAACACAAATTACATCTGCTCAAATCAAAGCAGATATGATTAATATGAGAGACGGGATCCGGCCGGGTTCAGACAAGTGTTTGGAAAGGATAAATGGTCCCGTTGGCCAATGTACTTGATTTTCTGACGCTCTGTAATCGGGGAAAACATCGAGATTGGTTTCTGACTTCGGACGTCAAATGCCGTCTTCCTGCGTGTCGAAGGAAATACTTTAAAATAGCAATTTTATATTTTTAACTTACTTATGTGATTGAGACTTGATATTTTACAGTTTAACCTTAAACTCTATTATAAATAACTATAAATAAAAGGAAAACAAAAATTACCTGATGTATAAAACTTGAATTACGAAATAAATATCCCAAAAGACGATGTAAAATGTAAACAAAAGCACAACCAATATGTAAAAGGCTCATTTGAAAGGATTTTTAGAGGCCAACTGATGAATCAATCATATATGGTGTATATATATATATACACATATATGTGTATATGTAACCTGTATCCATGTATTTGTATGTTTCGTAGTTTATTATTCTCAATATGTGTTGCGTGTGGTTTTCATATAAACCACGACTGGTTTCTACCAAACCCCCCACATACTTTAACATTTCATTTATGTTTTTTGTATTTAAGTTGTGGAAAATATACCAAACTAAACTTACCGTCTTTACTCTTTTCCTGTGGACGTAGAAATCTGTGTTTCATTCTGCGCTGACACATTTATCCTCGAATGATTCGTGTGAAACTCTGAGGAGAATCTGACATTTACCGGAGGATCATTGAAATCGCTGAGACACTTCGTTCCTCTGTGGGACGGCCGGCTCAGATCCGCTGAGTGACCCCCCGCTGCAAATGTAAATGTTGAGCGGTGTGGATTGAACAGCGTGAGGCAGCAGCGGGTTGCGTCAGGTGGATTTGAGTTTTTCATTTCCTCCAGGCTCTCGTGCTCTTCGCTCAGGTTCACCTGCTGCCGGTGGCTCGGTGCCCACCTTCTGTTGGTGTTTATTTCTGGAACAGACCTCCACCCTCCGTTCTCCTGCCTCTCTCTGCTCATCCATCTCCCTCTCACCCCCCCCCCCCCCCCCCCCCCCCCCCACCCCCCCCACCCCCCCCACCCCCTCCTCCACCTCTTTGCATCGCACAAAGCCTTTTGTGATTCATATCATACTTGTGTCGTTTCTTTCTTTATTAGAGAGAGGGGTCTTTCATTTTGAGAGCATTATTTCTTCATTCCACGTTTTGTAATACTTTCCACTCCAAACCCCCCCCCCCACCCCCCCCCCCCCCCCCCCCACCCCCTCTGTGAGCTCCTGCTTGCCTGCAAATTTGCTCTGCTTCTCAAAACTGCACTCAGATTCATTGTTGATGATACAGTTCTGAGTCCTTCTCCTCCGGCTCTTGCTCCATCTGTCGGCTCGTGAATCTGTCAGATTTAAAATTATCGAAAACTAAAGTAACTTCTATGTATTTTGAACCCAGCTGGTGAGACTGGAGCAGAGACTGTAAGACTCCGAGCTTTTCCCACAGGATTCATTCAATCTATGGTGGTGACACGGTGCCTCTGCACGAAGGTCACTCATGTGCAACAGATTCAGAGTGACTGCTACACAGAATAAGAAGTGAAAGATGAGTCCGTGCACGAGAGAGAGACTGTGACCGTCTGCGTGGACGGTAAAAACGTTAGGAAAATGTTTATTGACGTAATAAATCAAATGACAAGTTGAGTCATTTTCTTTAGATCTATAGAGTCTACGTCCATTTTCATGCACAGTCTGTGAGAGTAACAGTTTGTGCAGATAACCGGTTATTTGAGAGATTCATGGGAATTATTATAAAATTTGAACATGAAATTAGGAAATAATGGTCTCAAAATGAAAAACCACACACTTGAATAGCTGCTTTCTTTTTACTTCTCTTCCTCCTCTTCTCTTCCTCCTCTTCTCCTCTTCTCTTCTCCTCTCCTCCTCTTCTTCTCTTCCTCCTCTTCTCTTCCTCCTCTTCTCTTCTCCTCTTCTCTTCTTCTCTTCTCTTCTTCTCTTCCTCCTCTTCTCTTCTTCTCTCCTCCTCTTCTCCTCTTCCTCCTCTTCTTCTCTCCGTCTTCTGCTCTCTCTCCCTGTGTCTTTCTTCGTTACCTCCTCCACCTCATTTCCGTTTGTTTTTCTTTTCTTTAAAACACCTTTCATTAATTTCTCACTCTTCACTCTTTCTTCATTGGTTTCATTTGTTGACCTTCATCATTTTTGTTTTTCTTATTTCTCTTTTCTATCACCCCCCATCCTCCTGACATGTTTGGCTCTCCATCTATTTACGCTTCTCTTTTTTCTCATTTATCTTCATCTTCCTCTCTCGCTTTTCTCTCCATTACCCCATTTTTCCTGCCCCCCCCCCCCCCCCCCCTCTCTCTCTCCCTCTCTGCAGGTCCATGTGTTGTCTCTCTCTCTCTTCTCTGTATCGTGAGGTCTCTCTATCTTGGCCTGGAAACACTGGACATGCAGCCTCAGGGAAGCTTCTGCTCACCTTCTGTTTCGCCTTTAAAGGGACATCACGATGTTTTATATTTATAACATTTTAACAATTAAATGTGTAATATCGAAACACTCTACTACGTCTCCTTCAGTCCCTTAGTGGTTTCCCAGAATGCCTTTGACACCAGTATAGTGGTGGGAACTTGTTGCCATCACCGTCACCTTAAGGAAGACATTCCTCCTCATGCACTGAAGACGTATCATGTGTCTGGTTGCATATCTTCCAAAATCCAAACGGTTCCTGATCCACTCTGAAGAAAGAGAGATCACTGATATTTAACTGGTCCCGAAGAGAAAGGTGTGTTTAGAGTTATGCAGCAAGTGATCTTCTAAATATGTTTTAATTCCAAAGATTAACCTGGAAGCAGTTGTCTTCCTGTTTGAAAAGAAATGAAATGAAAGTGGAAGGAGAGAAAGTTTTCACCCATTTGTTTGATTGTCAGCAGATTTACACAAAACTTTTTCAGACATAAAAATAAAGGTGTTCTCTGCTTCATTGTTACCAAATAGATTTGGTTGAAGCTGTTTATATAGAATATTATTATATAAGTGTCTTATTATTACAGATTTTCAGTTCTGCTCTGGGAACCATGCGGTCATGTTGTTTGTTAGCACTTGGGATTGTTGCTCCACAGAAAGTGAAGTCGAGTGGAGCCGCCTTTGTTTTGCAAAGCTAATTATGAAGTCATTAAATACAAAATGCACATGAACACAGATTACAGTTCTCAGACTGGACGCTGTCCTGCTGCTGCACTGGGCTCTCATGCTCTTTATAACGTTATTACATGAGTCAATTTCTCAATTCAGAATGATAGAGGATAAGAATCACAGTTCTTATGTGAATGGATTTTTTAAAATATTCCTCTACATGATTCCTCTACAGAATTGCTGGAGTTATTTACCATTAAACTCATTTTCAAGCTGAAAAAGTTGCATTGTGTAGCTTTAAGAAATCAGAAATCACACGATTTTCTGGCGCCAGTGAACAAATGACTTTAACACACAGCATCCGTGTGTGTGGACTTCAGTGTGAGTTTCCCTTCCGCTCTGTGACCGAAGACTCTGCAGTTGTTCTCAGGTGCAATAAGAAAATGACAAAGCTTTATTATTCTTCCTGTTTTCATCACGATGATGAATTACGTCTTGCACCTTTGTGCCGGATCCCTCCTGTGACCTGTTGGGAGCTGCACCTTCGGGTTTTCTCCGCAGTTTTGAAATTCTTTCAAACTTTCACAAGACAGAAATGGGCTCAATGCCTCTTCTTTTTCTTCAGTCACGTACTGAAGATTAGATGCCACCATCACCAGCCGCCCACATTATTCTCCGTCTTGTTCCTAACCACATTCATGGCCCTGGGCCAGCAGTTCGGGAGCTGTATGCACTGGATTCATTCACAGTGTTTACACAACAGCAAGACAAAGCCTGTTGAGTATCTGCTGCGAAAACAGACCATCACTGTTAATTACCTCGAGATGATGGGGTAATTAGGCTGAGATGGTTTGAAGTAGCCAACTGTAACTGTTGAGTCATGTGGTTACATCCAGACTGGTCAGTGCAAAGGGTTCTATACCGTATATACTGTATATATAGGTATATACTGTATATATATATTTATTCAACTATCAAAGAATTTGCGCTGCTTTACGTTTGTTTTCTATCCTTGTAAATTAAACATCATTGGTTTGTACAAATCCAACGATTTTAAGGTGCCATCTTTTATTCTGAGAAGAAGTGATCGACATGTTGGGGTGAATTTCCATCAATTTGTAAAAAATAGTTGTTTACATCTTCATAGAAATTTCACTCACTCACTGCTGATAGTTATGGTAAATAGTTATGTCACTCAGTAGAGTACAAACATCGGACCTGAGCAGTATTTTAAAACTATAATTTATGTGTCGGTCAATCTGGAAAGTTGCTGTCGTCACGTCGTCGAGGTGCGTTCAGGTAAGAGTCTGCGGCTCGTAGGTTCAAACCCTCACTGACCCGGCCCGAGTTGGGGAGGGTTGTTTCATAGTTCAATTTCATAGACACAATGTGAAAGATAATTTTTCGATATTCTTCTGTCACAAAGTTCTTGGTAATTGAAATATTTGCAGCAGTGCCGCTTTAATTTGAGAAAAACCCATCATCCACCTCCGGACTCCTGATTACCACCACACACAGAATCTCACTCGGAGGAAAACACAGAAATTCACTTTCACTGTTTATACTTCTTGATGAATTGAATCTCAGACACACTGAATGTGTCAGTCAGAGATGAGTTGTTCAGGGTTATTATCTTTTAAATTAAAACTTTGAGAGCAAAAACAACTGAAGGGCATTTAAGGACGTTTTTTTAACATTTTCTTCAAAGTCTCAGGACACAACCCCCCCCCCCCCCCCCCCGAGCCACAGTGGAATCTAACTGAGCCAGTAATTGTAACAAAATCAAGTAGATACCTCAGCTCATAGTGACCAAACCCAAATATCACAATTCGATGGGTCGGTTCAGACATTGTCTCTCAGATCCTGAAGTCAGACATACTGATGCATCTGTGTGCTACATGGTGTTTGTTTGGCTCCAAATAATCATTTTGCTTTTCTTAATTTGAATTGAACAATAGCACACACACACACAAACACACACACAAACACACTGTCATGCAAACTGTCTACACAAACACACGCCCTAGGAGAACAGTCCTGGCCAAGGCCCAAAGGCTTGAGTCCACAGGCAAGAGGGGGAGCACAGCCCACAATCTGGGCACATGAAGGTGTGTGTGTGTGTGTGTGTGTGTGTGTGTGTGTGTCACAGAATTAGAGGAGGGACAGTGTGAGAAGTGGGTGGAGATGGGATCCTGAGGGAGTGTTGGAAGTGTCTCAGCAGCCTTTTGGTTCAGAGCCTTTGAAGGGGCTGAAGTTGAAGTTAGCGCCGGTCGACACACACACGCCTGTAGCTCCTGTGTGTTTGTGTGTTTTCACCATTTCTCGTGTGTTTTCGTGGACTTCACACCGGACACTATGGGAGTACACCGGCTGTCAGCGTCCTGTCAAAGGATTTTCAAAGTTCCTGAAGCGTGAGGGGAGAAAACGGACAGAAAATTCCTGGAAGAGTCACCTAACTCGACCTCAGGTATGTTTCCCTGTCGCTCACCGTGCACGCCGCTCCACTCCACTCGGCTGTTTATTGTGCACAATGACACCAGTATTTAGTATCACACTATTATCAAACAGTGCTCGGGGTATATATAAACAGAGGGGAAGCTCCTGAAAAGCAAGAAGTGAACTTCATTTGCAAAACATTAGTCAGACAAAGTTCTTTGCACATTAAACTTCTTATATCGTGTTTCATTCAAACATACATGCACGTACAGAAGGAAGTTCAGGTTCCCATCAAACTTTACAATCTGATTTGAGGCCAGCTGTTGTAAAAAAGATTTTTTTTAAATTAAAAAATCAATCAATCCAGTAAATGAACTTTTCTCAGAGAGAGGGAAGTGTGTGTGTTTTTTTTCAAATGTGCCAGTTTTTTGGGGTTTGGTTTTTGGATTTTCAAGTTTTTATTTCTGACAGTTTGTGCTCAAAGTGTTTTGCATGGGAGGAGCAGCACAGAGCAGCAGTGGAGGCACATGTCAACGCATGCAGCGCAGCTCAGGCCAAAGAGTCCCTCCCTGCTCTCTATTCTTTCCTCTCCAGCAGATTCATCCTGCGTTGGAAGGAAATTGCTCAATCACGTTTTACCTGTAACCAAATCCTCAGCACTGGAATGAGTGTAAAATGAATCTGTTGGGTCCCGTCCCTTCTCAGCACGGTTGGGGTACGTGGGGCTAACTATGAAATGGATGATGACATTTGTGATGGATGGACGCTGAGATAACCTGAGTCCCCACTTCACCTTTTTAACGGGGACTTTCCGTAATGGAAAGCAACACGAGTGGTGAAAGACAACGACTCGCTGGTTTTACTGAACCCTGTTTGACCTGAGAGTCTGCGGAGGCCTCTCTGGGTTTAGGTGTAACTTTCAGTCGATGGTTTAATTTGAACGAATAATTGGTTTTCATGACTCTGGAGAAATGCAGCATCTCTGATAAGGCAGCGTAATTTCCTAAAGAAGGATTAAGTCAGGAACGTTTTTTTTTAGAAGTGTGGAGTTTGTGCAGAGATGTAACCGAGCAGCACGTGCAGATCATGGAGCTTTTTAAATAATCTGAGGGGTAATTGGACAAAGGGGCGAGCCTCATTAACGAGAGATAACAGCTGTTTGGAGGCTCTGAGGTGAAGTCTGGTCTGAGCTGGAGGGATGAGTGGAACTACCCGTCATAAAAGAGAGATGGATATATCACCCCCGCGCAGTTAGGCTCCTCCACTGACTCTTACTGCCTGAATTACTCAGCGCTGAATCACCAGGAGAGGACATTGGAAGTAGTAATTATGAAAACTAGAAAAACAAACTGCTTTCTGACTGAAGTTTTCTGGAGGAGCTGTGAGTGACAGTGCAAACGTCCGAGTCAGTTGCTCTGGACGTTTTCTGGAACAGCCCCCCCCCCCCCCCCCCCCCCAGTAAAATGTCTGAGTGAGTCCATGTGAGAGTACAGCAGGAAGATTCACAGCAGTGGTAATAACCCAAAGCAACCCCCCCCCCCCCCCCCCCTGCTACTCATCCCACACAGTCGGGTTTTAACGAACTGTTGAGTAAATGACAGGTTGAGATCGCTAACAGGGAATGTTACTGAGGCATTTCTTACCCTCCCTGTGATTAGAGCGATGTGAGGCCCGAGTGACCCTCTGGGTGTGTGTGTGTGTGTATCAGTGTGTGTGTGTGTGTGTGTCGAATTTAACTTGAAAGAACACCCCCGACCCTCTCCACTCAACCCTCCACCCTTCACATGACACGACCCGACCCTGCAAACCGCACAGAGGCTCGGGCTGCACATGGTTTAATGTGTTTAACATGCTGCTGTTCAGAAAGTTAATTTATCTTTTACAGCCCAGAATTAACATGAAAGGGTTAAACAAACACCGTCAAAGCCAGAAGCAGTTTTTTATTGTCACAGTCACTTTAAATCTCGTCCCCACAACATTTCCATGACTTCATCCAGAGGTTTTATGAGACAGCACCACCACAACAACTACTTTCCCAGTAGCTCTCACAGTAAAATGTACTGCTCCTCTTGCATAAGAGCTTTAAAAGATTCTGTCTTGTCTCGTAAAATCTAAATTGAAGTTGTGGACTAACCGTAACCCGGGTGTGTGATGTGGTGGTTTTAGAAGCAGCTAATTTAATGAGACAAGAGGGTTCAGCTGACACCAGTCAGTCAACTTTATTCTATAATGGTGACTCCCTGATTTAAAGTTTTTCACCCTGGGGGGGCCATTACGCCTCAGGTCGTTAAAGACACACACGAAGCAAAGTGTTACTGTACCAATCTGCTGCACCGGGAATCATTTCATTTACTATTACAGTTCACACAGTGGCAGTAATTACATGATACACATTTAAATTCACACTGGATCTGCACCAATTTATACACACTCGTATCAATCCCTTAATCATTCCTTTAAGCCATGAATTCCTCTCTGAGAAATCAAGGTAAATATCGAACCCCCCCCCCCCTCTCACATTGACTGATAATCCCTGCAGCTGTTGCTCCATTAAGCAAAAGCAGATTCCTAGTCTGGTTCTTTTATACTTAGATATCCAATATGTAACTTGGGACAAACGGAGAGGGGTGAAAACACAACCTCCTCGGTGGAGGTAATTACATGTGTCATGATGGAGGATTTGTGTGGATACCATTCATCCCGTTCAACCCTGCACTTTACCGCACGACGACTTAATGTGAAGCTGAGTTTTATCACCACAGATTGGAATAGAGCACAATACAAAACTTTGCTGACGTGCAGGATTAAGGGTATAAATTTATACGGTCAAACCTCAAACATGAGTCATTAAGAGAGACGCTTCTCGGGGGTTCGGAGTTTCATCCCAGCGCTCGCAGGCCACGCCCCTCCCTAACCCTTGAACCCTTCCAGACTTGGGGGGTTAGCATCGTAACCTCCCCCTAACACAATCCTGTTGGTCTGATCTGAAACTACACTCTGGCTGTGAACGTTTCAACAGATGACGTTCAGAGGGAATTCACAGTTTCGTTTTGTGTGATTGAAGCAGTGATTCCACACAGACGACGGTTGAAAGACAAGATTTAATTCCCTGGATTAAATTGGATTACGTTGAAGCTTGTATTGTTTTTAAAGGGCGGCAGGAAAAGTGGGGTTTTTTTCAGAACATATTAAAAACAGGCTTTACTTCTGTAACAGCTGTGAAATGAATGTGGTATAAACTCTAGAAATAAAAGCCCTGTTATAAATAATGTAGAGCAGCTCTCGGGCACAGGTGAGAGTGGAATGAGATTCACTGGTGCCGGTCGGGTCGGAGTCATCGGGCGCGAACAGTCGTGCAGGAAAAGGTAACAAAGTGAGAGCAGAGCGCTCGGAGGCAGTTTCTGTAAATGAGAGCGAGTCCGAGTCCCCCCCCCCCTGCCTGATTTTAATTGGTACCTGGAAGCGACTTCGCATGTGAGGGAGAAGTGAGACTTTCGCTTCATGTTTAAATATGTTATTTACGGCCTCCTCACACACTCCCAGCACAGACTGGGAATTCTCTGCTGGTCCGTCGAAGCTGCTGCCGGCTGCCGTCTTCATGAGCAAAGGATGATGACAGTGTTTCATAGAGGAGGCCGCTCGTCCTGCCTCACTTCAAGAGAAGCCCAAAGAAAGAAGTAATTTTTCTAATATTTTATGAAGGCAACACTTTGTTTTGCTCCAGACGTCCTTTTTCCTCATATTTAGTTTTTTTAATCCATGTTTGTGAGCACTTGTCCTCGGCCAAGATAACCCACCTGACAGGTGAGGCACATCAAGAGGCTGATGACACCACCGTGTTTATCGCTCAGGTGTGCAGGTGTCGTTTAGTCGCCATGAGGGAGCGAGCCGCCGGGATCGAGCCGCCGGGATCGGGCCACCGGGATCAAGCAGCTGGGATCCTAATGAGCAGAAACGTCCACAAGAGCAGAGTTGAATGTCTGTCATTCAACCATCAGTCATCTGAGAATGTGTTTCTAAAAGTTGGGGGCATTTTTGTGAATTCATCGAGAAATAATGCAGAGATCTTGATTAAATTACATTATGATATATTTGGGACAGATATCCATGAGTCTATTTCATTTTGTGGACTCTGGAGGTTTATGATCTTTACTGAGTTCCACTCTAGTTGATTTTCTTTTCTTGGCATCGCAATTTGAATCGTTTTTTAATCCTGCAAACTGAACGGCAGCCATGACTTTCAGGCTGAAACTTGCCTTGATTTGGAAACATGTTGATGAGTGAGACCGATGAAAGGAAAGTGTCATTTACTCGTCAACCTATCACTGGTTCAGTGTGTTTTATAAAACCAGCAGATGGTGTGTGTGTGTGTGTGTGGTCTGATATTATGAGCTGAATGAAGGAAGTGTTCCTCTCTCCTCTTATTAAAGTGATATCTGCTGCAGGAAAGCCGTTGTTTTCCAAAATGCTGCACAGACACAAATGAAACAAATGATTTCCTTCTCCCTGACTGCGATTGGCCAGACGTTTTGTGAAGTGCTGCAGCGTCGACGCAACGTGTCTGGGTGATGGGGTAACAAGATGTCCGCATTATCCTTCACGCTCTTCTTGCATAGTGAATAATTGCAGCTGGAAGTGCGGCTGCTGACAGAGCACGGGGCGGAACCAAATCTGTGAGGTTGCAAATCAGGAAAACCAGAGAGTTGCCAAAGATTTCAGACGAGCCGTGAGAAACTGCAGAGCTGGTGGAAGCGCTGCGTCATCTTGTGTCTGCAAATGAAATTGTTCATGTTACACAAAGTTAATATCGTTAGTTAGAAGATGGTTTCTGTCATTTCAGATCGTTCTTGTCACACTGTGTTCATGTTTCTGAGACTTTTGGTTTTAATCAGTTATTTGATGCTGTACAAATGGGGTGAGATACTGTGACTCCGCCCCCTGATCGCTATACGGCGCAGACTCTGGCTCCAGATGACGTTTTGGTGCAAGATGGCAGCGTTAGCGTGTCGTCCATCTTTTTTTTACTATCGCCTGATACAAATCAGTGAAAGGAAATTATCAGTGGACGTTTTCCTGACTTGACTCTTTTCAGTTTTCTATCCCTCACAAATCCTCCTTCTAAAATACTTGAATGTTAAATATGATTCGTTGCAGCGCCTTTTTTTAACGCTGTGAATCCCACACAGGGATGAAACGACACCAGGATATTAAGACGTCACATTGTGCTGGTGACAACACAATATGTTCAACACACAGCAGGCGATTTAAATAACTGCTGACGATCTACAGGATCCTCGCAGTTACATACTGGAGGGATTAACGGGGATTAGAGTGAAACATGAAAACATGAAAACCTGTACCACACATCAAACAGATTCACGCTGTACGTCAGCAGGGTTTTCAGCTGATAGAAACTGGTGCTATTTATTGATTCCTCATTATAATAACATCTATGACACATTTATGTCAAAACTTTCCTTAAGGTAACATTAACCTTTTTTTATTTGTTAGTTTACTTCCCTGACACCTGAGAACGTCCAGCAGGTTTAACGACCCACATGTTTCACCACGTTTCCTCAGAAACGACCTTTTACCTGAATGAGAGGCGTCTCCGCTGCTCCTCATTGTCGCACTTAGTCAAACTTGACATTTCTGGGTTATTTCATAGGTGAAATGTTAATGGAGGAGTGAAACATCACCTCTGCTTTTTTGTCAACGATTCTGCGTGTTTCCTTCACCAAAGTACAAGAGTGAGCACGTAATAGACTGACAGTGGATGAAGCCTCCACGTCCATCAGGGCTCGATGCTGCAGCACAGACTCATGACGGTGTCAGATTGTACAGAGGAACATGGCGGTTGATGTTTCTATTTGTGGGTCAGGGAGGAAAGTGAGCTCTGCGATTATGTAAATGAGAAATCGTGACACTTTCACTAATTTCCCCAGAGAATAATTCTTGGATCTAGATGGACAAATTCCTGGAATATTTAGTGGACTGATATTTACGTGTGTGTTTAAGTGAAGGGACTGTTGGGCCTTGACGGAGGTCGGAGCTCGACTGAGTGATGTTCTAGTTATTTGATGCTATAGAAATGTCATGATTGACAGCTGTGACTAACTCTTGATTGGCTGAGCTGGAGCATCAGAGGGATATTTACACCTCGGCTCGATGCAACGATCACAGACTCTGGCTCCAAATGACAGATGATGCACGATGGCAGCACCCGTATCCAGGATGTTTTGGCTTCATTGTTGTACAATAAGAGGAAGTGGAGACGTGTCGTCAATCATCATTTAAACTTAAGTTATGCAAACATTCCGTGAGACTTAATACCTATGCTATACTTAATATGAGCAATACGATATAAGTTTGGATGCAGGTGTGGAGAGGTGAACAAGACACAACTCATGTCACTCATGTTACTGCAAACACTCTGATTGCTTCATAATTAAATCTGCTCATTTATATAAATGTTCTTCAGGCTTTATGGATTTTAACAAATCCTTTGAAACTCCCACATTCATGCCAACACCTTGATGTGATTACCCAGATATTGAATTTCACCTCTCTCCTTTCTTCTGGAGGATGTGGGTGTAATCGCTTCACAACAACCAGGAAAGGGGATAAGGGGATGAATGCAGTTGGAGACCGGGCAGGAATAATGTTGAATAGTTTACAGCGACAAAAAGTAAATCGAGAAATCCTTTAATTCCCTCACAAGAACCACTTTCTACCATTCGTCCTCCACCGCACTTTACCAGTGCGGAACCTCTGTGCAAACACATGGAGATAATTGCCGGGATGCCACCGGGCCTGGCAGGACCTGCTTTGAGTTGTTTGCTCTTTAAGATCAAACCGACATTCCCGCCCTCCCATTATAAAACGCCCCTGGCTGTCAGATTGGCAGCTGTATGGATCCATGATTCAACTTGTCTGTGTTGCAATAGACATCACAGGAAATGGAGGAAAACCTTTACAGATGCTGTGAGTGGTTAAAAGCACTAATGTCTGCTCATGTGAGAAGAGGCTCCGGGAGAGAGCTCGTTCTCTGTGGCATCGCTCGTCCTCAGCCGACAGCAGAGAGCCGGCAGACATAACATCATAAAAACCTTCTGTGAGTCGTGTTTAAAACTGTGTGAGTCTGCAGGAGGTCTCAGCTCCGTTGAGAGTGACGACCCGAGTGGCTTCACACTGACAGAGGAGCTGAAGAGGAGCGAAGAAGAAGCTGCTGCTGCTGGTGTGTGTGTGTCTGTACAGAGAGCTGAGAGTCTGGCTGCGGAAATATGACCCAGGAAGCTGGAGCTGAACATGTGGCTGCAGGTTTCTACCTGTGTGGTGTGTGGTGTGTGTGTGTGTGTCTGTGTGTGTGTGTGTGTGTTAGGATGCGGGTGTGAGAGCTGACCTGAGTCGCAGCAGCGGTGGCCTGAGGTTTCTGCCCTGCAGCTCTGGATAGTTTGGATTAAAACATTACAGTTTCCTTTCAGTCTCACTTTCAGGTTCAGTCGAGTTTAGCGTCTCCGGAGAAAGTTACGATTCTGTTCGCAGTAAAAATCCACAGCAGGACGTACAAAATACTACGTTTAAATACTTCTGGTGTCCACAGTACACAGGAGTCTGAGAGACGCTAGTGAACGGATACAGGGCCAAAACACTCATGTGCACAAAGATGATTTTAGTTTGAAAATGACCATCATAGATCATTTTAGACCCAACACAAACCTGCACTTCCTCTACATCTGCGTGTTGTTTGCAGTTTATGATTATGAATGAGTGCGATGCAGAGAAAACTGCGGCTGATTTGTGGGATTCATTTCGTGTCCGACTCGTTCATTAGGTTCAAATTGAATTCATTATTTCTCTGTGTTTTCTATCAGACAGTAATTTATCCTCATGTCCCACTTACATCACCTTCCTCTGCTCACTCACTG
Source organism: Hippoglossus hippoglossus (assembly GCF_009819705.1). Classification (NCBI taxonomy): domain Eukaryota; kingdom Metazoa; phylum Chordata; class Actinopteri; order Pleuronectiformes; family Pleuronectidae; genus Hippoglossus; species Hippoglossus hippoglossus. The sequence goes on from NC_047160.1 coordinate 25,604,471, forward strand.
AAGGCCTTAGTTTTATTAAAATAATATATGATTCACCTGAAGTGTTTCCCCCTTTGAGTTATGATGGGGTCAAATATCGTTCAATGTTTTTGCAAATTGCAAAAAAGACGTTTGGGTCGACTGCAACTTCTGAGAAAGACTAATTGTTTTAGGTTATTATTATTATTATCATCATCATCATCCACCCATAATGTAATATCATGCATCTGTAATCATTTGTAGTGGATTTTGTTCCTGAGGTAACTTGTGTAACTTGTTGCCATGTTTTCTGGTTGTTGTTCTGGTGATCGAAAGGAGCCTGCTGTTTTTCAATGTTGCAAATCTTGATGACACAGCAGATAATTCTGTTTTGTTTGATGTGCAAAGAAAAACACGAATTTGGTTCAAGTGACCCACAGAGGAAAACCTGATTGCGTCGATCATTCTTGGCTCAGACATTAGAATTTAGACAGATTTGTTGTGTCCACAGAGATAAACATATTAACGTGTTTTCCAAGACAAAATCCCCTTTAAACCTGTAATTACCTCACTGAGGATTACTCTGTATACCTCATTATGCCAATCCTGTACAACCAAATATCGTCTCACATCTGTGTGAAATTTCTGGACCTAACCCCCGAGACTAAATTATTCTGAAGCCTATTTTAATCTGACCCCGCAGACGTGAAAGAGAAAGAAGAAAGATGACACTGCAGAAATATGTGGGAAAATACGAGATGCCCGAAATCTCTTCCCAAACCCAAACAGTGAGCTTGACGGTAGTAATCTGATTATCTGTCACCGGGAGGGTGGAGATAAAAAACCCCACATACCTGTCACCCTCCACTGAAACCTCCAGCGCCAGTCGACCTGCAGACACAGACCTGGGGAGACCTGTTTTCATGAGCCCACATAAACTGAGTCTGAATCATGACCCTTTGTGGCCCAGTATGAAGACGTCTTTGTCTTCCCCTCTTGTGTGCTCACCTTTATGCAGACACCAGGACTCTTATTGGACGAACAATGGGTTCAAATGGTTTAGAATTTTCCTTCATAAAACTATCTGCAGGGGAACAGAAAAAAACCTGTGACAGATCTTTTCATCCCTGATCTGAGGGAACGGCAATTTCTGCCCTGGAGATTGTTCTGTGTGGAATCGCCTTTAGCTGAGGATGAGCTGTCAGAGAGGCAGTGAAGGGCAAAGTGTTCTGCCCTCCAGCTCGCTCCGCTGTCACTCAGGGGTCCTGTGAAATCAGAGCCGGCACGCTGGGGTCTACTCATGGGTTTCCATTTTATTTGTGCACGTTTGCTTTTGTTGTTTTGATTTAAGAGTGTGAAATACCCAAGGAAATGATGCACCTTCAAGCAAACCTGAGGGCTGAGGCTCAGTGATGCTCGTTAAGGAACGTGCACGTGGCAGCTAATTGTTCTTCTCTCTCGGGAGCTGCTGCGGCTTAGGAGGTCGAGAGGGTTGTCCACGAACCGGAAAGTCGATTGCTCGATCCCCGACACCTCCAGTCTGCATTCCGGAGCTGTTATAAATGATTTGTTAGATGACAGAAAAATCTAAATCAAATTGATGAATTGATGTCAGATCATCCAGGTTTAGTTCATTCATTCAGCTCAGTGTAAAGAAAAGCTGCCGTTTCACAAGGTATAGAAAATGCAGTATTCAAGACATGTTTTATGAAAATGTTTTAAATAATCCGTGCTGTGGCGGCTCCAACTTTAGCCACTGATCTAAATTCATCTCAGTCTTAATCTATTTTTAACAACTCACGCTGTGGTCATGGTCTCTCCTGTAAAAGAGAGATTACAATTCCAGCTGTGTGGGATTCTGATTCTCGGTCGATTATGAAAACAGCAATTTGATGGCTCATGCCCCCAGGGACGTGCAGCGCACAGACATCCATCTCAGCTCAGAGCGACATGCAGACGTTTACACTTGGATCAGCACTGAACCTCCTACCATCATCCTCATGATACGCAGTCATCAAACTACAAATCCCCCCTCAATGCTGCAGACTGACAAAAGGCTTAGAAGTAATAATTTTCATGAGCACTTGTTGCTGGTATTTTGCCACAAAATAATAATTATGGGGAAGGGTTCGGGCTGCCACCTGCCTGAAGGAGCTCGGAGCCCGACTTCAGGATCCTGACACAATGGGTTGCTTTATGTCGTCTCTTTTTCTGGTCAAGGCGTGTTGGGACAAGAGTCAGATACCTTGCCACAGACTCTCCTGTTGTGTCATTGTGTGTTTTGTGTGTGTTATTCGTGCAGAAAGCAAAAAGACTATTCGTTCCAGGAAACTCAAGAATGAAAGTTTCCCTTATCCCTCATTGGTAGCATGACATGGCATGTTGCGTAACATTTATATCTCTCTTTTCTTCACGCTCCATAGGTCTGAGGTCCTTGCGGGTGAATTAAAGATGGCAGCTTCAGGAACAACCCTCCTCACTTTAGCAGCAGTGCTCCTGCACGTGGGAAGATGTCAGGGGAGTGTGGAAAAGGGAAAGGACAGCTCGCCGCTGAGGTTCACGCACCATCTCTACAACGTCACCATCAATGAGAACTCTGCACCGCGGACGTACGTCGAGACGCCTGTGAAGATGGGCATCGAAGTGACGGATCCGTTCTGGGAAATTGCCTTTCATGTCGTCTCGGGTGATGACGATGGCCTTTTCCAAGCGGAGGCCGTCAAAGTTGGCGACTTCTGCTTCCTCAGGATCAAAACTCGCACTAGCTACTCAGCACTCCTCAATCGGGAGGTCAGAGACACTTACACTGTCACTGTTGAGGCAATCGAAAGCACTTTTGACTTTGACTCGAAGACAAAGGTGTTTGTCCAGGTGCTTGACACCAATGACTTAAAGCCTCTTTTCTATCCTGCCTCTTACAACGTGGCCATTAATGAGGACACACCACTCAAGTCAAGTGTGGTGAGGGTTAGTGCCACAGACGCTGACGTTGGGAGCAACGCTGAGTTTTATTACTCTTTCACCAGCAGAGCTCATCCCTTCGCCGTCGACCCTTTCACAGGCACGGTCAGCGTTGTCAAGAAGCTCAACCGCACCCGGTCGGAGAGATACGACCTCACAGTTTTAGCTGAGGACAGGACCAAGAAAATATCTGGCGTTCAAAAGTTTGGTAATGTCGCCAGAGTCACAGTAAACGTGGGTAAGATGTCGAACGGGCCCCTGTTTGTCACATGTCCCCGAAAGCCCTCGGTGTCTGCAGACGGCAAAATAAGTATCAGTGTCCACGTGGAGGGAGGAATCAAGTCTGTGAAATCCCTTAATATTGTTGGAGGAGATCCACACAAGTGTTTTGAGATAATCCCCTCAGGTGTTCAGGGCACTGACTTCCAAGTGATCTCGACAAAGAGGATTATCTTGTCTCAAACTCCTTCTGGGCTGAATCTTTCCCTCCAAGCTAAAGACAGGAGCTTCCCGACTTCACTCTCTCCAATTACACAAATCCACATTCCGGCCTATCATTACAGCCCATTGGCATTTTTGGAAGACACCTACATTGCCACACTGAGTGAGTTTTCCCCTCCCAAAAGTCACGTTCTGAAGGTTTCTGTCAACGTGGCGTCTTATAACGTTACCTTTAGCATCAAAAATAATCCAGACAGCTCCAAATTTAGGATAAATCCCAAAACGGGGATTATCATAACAACGGCAACATTTGACCACGAGAGTAAGGATCGATACGAGTTTGATGTAGTGGCCAGTCACGGTGAAGCGGAGACTCACATAGTGGTTGAGATAACAGATGAAAATGACAACGGCCCAGAGTTCACCCGGAGCTCCTACCAGGCCACGCTGGATGAAAACAGCCCCGTTGGCAGCAGCGTTTTGAAAGTAGCAGCCACGGACAGAGATAGCGGCAAAAATGCCTTTGTGACTTACTCCATTGCCAACTCAGGCCCCTTACCTTTTACAATAGACCCCTTTACTGGTGTCATCTCAACCTCCGAACACTTGGACTACGAGCGCATGAAACGGCGGTACCACCTGAGGGTGTGGGCCTCGGACAGCGGCAGCCCCTTCAGCCAGGTCAGCGAATGTCCCGTGACGATAACTCTGAACAACGTCAACGACAACATCCCCCTGTTTGAGAGGGTGGGCTGCAATGCCACCGTACCTCAAGATGTACGTGTGGGACACACGATATGCCAGCTGTCAGCCATCGACCTAGATGAGCTGCAGCAGCTGACGTACGTCATCGAGTCAGGAAATGAGCCCCAAGTGTTTGGAATTGACCCTGTGTCAGGAGCCATCACCCTCAGGCAACAGATTCACCTGGGATCAGGTTCGTTCACTTTGAGGGTCGTAGCCACGGATGGAAAACATCGCTCCGAAGCGACAGTTGTCAGGATCACCGTCACGAACAGAGGCGATGAGCCGACGCTCCACTGCCGGGAAACGGACATCTTAAAACAGCTCACCGATAAACTGATCGAGTCCATCGAACCCATTTTAACCAATCAAGAGGAAGAGTCGTTCTCCGATATTCACATCACCAACCGATACTCTCCCAAGTTCGACATCAGCATTCCCAGCTCCATTGAGCTCATTGAGGACCATCCGCTGAATTCCAGCATTGTTCAGTTCAAGGCCACAGACAGCGACACCGGGTTTAACAGCAAACTGGTTTATTCCATTTCCAGCGGGAACGAAGACGGCTGCTTCTCCATTGACACTTTCTCGGGTGACCTTGTGTTAGTTTGCCCACTCGACAGAGAGAGTAAAGAGTTCTACATTCTGAACATCACCGTTTACGACTTGGGAACGCCACAAACATCCGCATGGAAATTTATCGCAGTGAATGTCATGGACGTCAACGACAACCCCCCCGTGTTCGATCAGCACAGATATGTCATACGTGTGCCTGAAAACATAGACGTTGACTCTGTTATTTTTACGGCACGCGCCGTCGATCTGGACGCAGAGACAAATGGTAACGTCCTGTATTCCCTGCTGACGTCTACCGACATGTTCGGGATTGATGCCCTGACGGGTGAGGTCACTGTGAGGCAGCATCTGGATCGAGAAACCTCGCCAAGGCACGACCTGATGATTGAAGCCAGAGACCAGGCCAAACTCGGCCCTCAGTTGTTCTCCATGCTCGACCTTGTGGTTGTACTGCAAGACGTTAACGATAACCCACCCAAGTTTGTACCCAAGGTTTACAAAATAAAAGTCCCCGAGGACGTTCCTGTGGGCACCCATCTTGTCTGGGTGGAGAGCGTCGACTTGGATCTGGGCATCGGCGGCCTCGTCACCTACAACCTCAAGAACACAGAGAGCGGGATCTTTCACCTTGACTCCTCCACTGGCGCCCTGACCCTTGAGAGGGAGCTGGACTTTGAGAGGAGGCCATCTTACAACCTCACCGTCCGGGCTGTCGACCACGGCCTCCCTCGCTCCCTCTCCTCCTCCTGCTTCGTGGAAATCCAGGTTCTGGACGTCAACGAGAACCTCCACACGCCGGTGTTCTCAGAGTTTGTGTACGAATCGGGCGTGATGGAGGACGCCGCCGTGGGGACGTCTGTGGTCACGCTTACAGCTTCGGACAAGGACCTGGGCAGAGACGGAGTCGTTAGGTATCACATCCACGAAGGATCTGGTGTCGGAGTTTTCACCATCGATGAGGAAACAGGTAATAAACACTGGTTTAGATTTATTGTTATATTAGTGGTTGCATTGTTAGAAATGGAATGATAATGCTTTCTTACAGTCTTGTGATAATATATTCAACACACCTCCACATATGTAGGCCACGATATTGCAATATTAAAGGATATAAATACTTCATACTACTAATATAATAATACTGTTTTACGGCAAATATACTAAGAGACAAATACAGATTTAAAAGTATAAGCAGAGTCATTGCTTCCTACTGTGTCAAATATATAGAATATATTTTCTCAACTCTTTTCAATAAATATAGATACGATTTTACACATTTGAAATAGTAAAGAAATTTAAAATATGCGGTAGACAGTTAGGATATAGTGGCAGGTTGTTTAGTGAATGTGGGAAATGCTGAGTTTCCTTTAGCTGAGACACGCTCAGGTTGTACAACCTGGTTTTTCCAATGTACATATCCTTTACAGAGGATTCCCTGCGACCTCTCAGCGTTTCGTGGCACATTCCACTATCACGCTGCTGCACTTAAAGCTCCGATAACATCAGGGCAAGCCGGGTTCTCTGTCATAGTAGAGCAATGCTGAAATAAATCTCTCTTTCGGTGTAGCTGGTTTTTCAGCTCTCCCTCAGGGTGTCCAGATGTAAAACTTCTAGCTTTAGCCCTTGTTTCTAGAGTCCGGATGAACCAGAACTCCCCTGTGGTATCCAGCCTCTTGTCAGAGCTGAATACCGCCCATGTTGCTCTGCAGAGAATTCAAAAAATGTCTCAACCCACCTTTGGGAACCAAAACAGACGTTTTAAAATGCAAACAACATCCTTAAGCTTGATGAAAACCACGGGGATTAATATTTCCTCCTGGGTGGATACGGATATTTATTATGAAATTGATTATACTGATAAGTGATTCATTCCTGAGCCGCAGGTTTGAAATGTAATTACAGATGTGTTAATGGTAAAACGGTGGTTTTATCCAAACAATGAATCCTGTTTCTCCACCTTTATATCTCAGGTGTGATTCGTACAACTGAGACCTTGGACCGCGAGACGATACCTCACTACTGGCTGTCCGTCTATGTCACCGACCTGGGGACCGAGCCTCTGATCTCCTGGACTCACGTCTTCCTGGAGGTGCTGGACGTTAACGATAACGCTCCGGAACTTTCGCAGCCCGTGTACTTTGCATCTGTCCAGGAGAACATGGACAAGGTCAAATCTGTCGTCCAGGTGTCAGCCACAGATGTGGACACTTCGTCTGAGGGGAAGCTTTCCTTCCAGATGCCGGAACCTCACCGGAAGTTTTTCGACGTCGACTCCAAAACAGGTAATTGAGAGTGAATGAGCATCAATGTCGGCAACTACGAAATAATTCCATAAAGTACGGCCAAACATTAACCATGAAATCTGAGCATTTTATTTCAGTTTTATTCAGCCGTGCAAAGTTTAATTAAATCGTCTATATGCAGCTTCACCCTCCAGTTCTCTGAGTGCAGGTACAGACATTTGAAATGTGCAGCTCACTGAAACATGTCATTGAAGCTTTTACTGAGCCAACATACGTGCAGGGATTTATGTAATAACTCTGGGATGATTTGATCGACGCCATTTTCCTGTTTCATGAGCAGTTTGCTCTGAATTATATGCGACACCTCTCCCTCTGATGTATAAACTCAAACTCGATAAGTGAATATAATCTTATATACATCTGGAGCAGCTTCTGTCTCTCAGATTTATTTTCGACATATTTATGTGTTGCCGTGTCTGCAGGGATGATTTACAGTTTGATTCGGGGATATCGCTGCAGCTGGGGGGTGAAGAGGTGTGGATATAGTAGATTTGTCCTAATGCACTGGAGAACAAGTCGGGGCAGAACCCGGGCGTGTCACAGAGACAGCAGAGGTGTATTTAAAAGACATTTCTCTGGAAATCACTCAGAAGCTCATTCATCCGTTTTCTGAATGGATGTGACATCAGTGAGAGACACAGCAGGAGGTAGAACGATTCCTGTAGCTTTCTGCATGTTCATCTTTGACAGTTGCAAAACTGAGTAACCACTCACAGGCGTTGATGTCGGAGCGAACGAGCCCGACAAGCCGCGACACGTCCCGTTGTCCTCTCGTAATCTGCGGGTAGCTCTGGAGTTGGTCCACACCCAAAGGCCAGTGTACTGACGGATTACAGGGAAGGAGGCCGAGCTGTGTTAACAGAGAGTTGTGTGTTGAAACGGGCGGAGAGCAACACATTCACACAAGCGTTTTTTTATGGGCAACAAGCAGCTGAACATACAAACGGAAGAAAACTGTGTCTGCGTTTGTTTTTAACTTGCTCAGGATTTATCTGCTGGACAATCTGTGGAGTCGTTTGAATGTAATAGAGTCAAATTCATGGAGAGAGAAAAGATGAACTTTACTCCTTATTCTTTACTGAAGATTGGTTTCCAAAAATGTATCTTACATGGGTCTGCATAAGAAAAAGAAACAAACATTGATTTTAAGCAACACAATAGAACGAGAATAGACGGAACTAACCACAAATCAATGAACTCCTAATACTAATAAATAACAAAGTAATTAGCACAGACGTCCAGTTAAACACTAAGAGGATCTGATGACAAAAGATACACGACAAATCTGATATCAGATTTCATTTCTCAAGTTAATCCACGTGAATGAGGGAGATCGTTTTACTCTGAAAGATTTGAGCCCGTCGCTGAAACCAGATCCTTCGAACACGATCCGCCTCGTCTCGTTTTCACATATGTACCCGTGATTACTAACGCGGAGGATGACGAGTGTAGAAACCTCTCGTGCCTCGACAGGAGGAGCATGACTCAGAGGTTTCTGCCTAAGCTTTTATTTTCCTGACGCATGTGAACACGCTGCAGCGTCGTCAGTCTGATTCAACCTGAAAGAACGAGTTGAAAACGTTTCAGGAGGGAAGGATGTGAGCTGAGGGAGGGGAAAGAATCGTAATCATGTCCGTTCTGGGTTTTCTTTTCTGTGAACACGTCTCTGTCCGACTCTGACAACAGGTTTGTGCAGAAAACAAGGGAGGGACAAATTACTAAATGGATTACTAAACAGAAATCTGTGTCGGTGTTATTGTGTGTTTCACAAAAAACGTAGATTGTTGACAAGGCCGGGCACGTCAGGAATTCCTCAAGTTACTCACAGACTTTAACCTGCAATTTATCTATTGATGAAACTAAAAGTTGTTCTTGTTGTTTCTAAGATTAACATCATCTGTAGGAACCACCAGGCTCAGAGCTGAGATCCACAGACAAGTCAGAGTCGTCATGAAGATTTGATAACATAATGTTTTAATGAGATTTGTTAACAATACTGAAAGCACAGGGTCCCGTCTCGAACGAGGCGTTTCAGTGTTGTCGAGATCTGTTTGTTTAGGATTTCTGAAACGTTTGAAAAGCTTGAAAAGCCACGTTTTGCATCTGAATGCCCCTCGAGACGGTTTGCCTGTCCTCAGATCAGATATCACTGTCATTAAGTCTGACGAGCGAAAACAAAGCAGATCTCTGATCAGATCAGGTCATCGTGTGATAACCTGTGATGGCGGCTTGGATTAGTTCTAAACAGCCTGCTCCAGCAATTAGTGAAGAATTGGGCCGTTAGCTGCTCCTTTCAGGAGCTTGTTTATCCTCTTAACTTCATTTGCACTCATTTGTTGACCCAAGGGAATTTGGACTCCGGGCGTTCACTCCTGATGTGTTAGAGTGTCCTTCTCCCTCCTTGATGTTTATCTGGAAACTCCAACACGTAATTAAAGACATCTCCTTAAAAAAACAGATTTCTGACAGAGCTCACAGAGGGAAATAAAGGCAGAAAAGGAGAAGTGGCAGCTGTGCAGTTACACACCAGAGAGAAACAAACAACCCCCCCCCCCCCCCCCCCTACACGCACACACACACACACACACACACACACACCAGACAACACTGTTTATCTTCTCATGGTTTTGATGGCCGTCCAGCACGGCTGAGTGAAAACAGGCGACGAGGGAGAGATGAGGCTTTACCCCTGATCCTCGTGTCTGCGCTAATGACAGAAACACACTTTCTAACGTGCCCCACCTGTTCTAATGATGTCCTCCCAGCGGGGCTTGTTTGCACTGTCGTAAAAAAAAAAGGGCCCAACGACCCCCGGCCGGGTCGTTCACGCCACCGACAACCCACGGCTTTGTCGACTGAGAACAGCTCCTGAAAAAAACATGTGTCTGCCTCAACATTTACTTCCTCAAAAACACAAGCCCACAATATAGATTCTATATATACATTGAACGCAACTTTTGTATCAAATGCACACACACACACACACACACACACACACACACACACACACACACACACACACACACACACACACACACACACACACACACACTCCCCTCTTATCCAAACATTCCTCCTGTCTCTCATGTCTCTATCAGAGCAAATAGCGGCTCTAAGTCATTTGACTTAACTGATGTAGTTTGGATGAGATAAGATCAGAAGATGCTCGAATCAGCACAATTAGGAAACTCACACACTGCTGCCGCTGGGCAGAAAAGTGGCAGCTTGAATTCACAATAAGTTTATTCTTGAAAAGAGACTTTTTGACTAATGAAGTAGTCGAGTCAGATGACAAATGTTTCCAGTCTTCAATCTCTTTAATTAAGGTTATGGTTATGGTGTGTTTCACATGCGGAATGTGGGAGACTGGGATGGAACCACCGACCTTCTGGTTATTGGCTGATCCGCTTCGTAGAAATTATTGCAAGACCACAGACGATATTTTAAAATGGACGATATGACTGGTGGGTGCAGTAGGTGCCTCCTCCATGTTAGTGGATAGGACATGGACCATAAATGACAAAATACACGACGGATAAAGTAAGGAAATCATTTTAAGTAGTTCTCAGTGTTTCTGACAAGTTCGGTTTGAATTCGTATTTGATGATAAATAAAGGGTGAATGTATCAGATCATGTATTTCTGGATAGTGCGTCGTCCATCTATATTTACAGTACATTTG